>NW_027619417.1:0-42966 GCF_964187855.1 Myxine glutinosa
GTTAGTGTTGAAAAACCACTTTTTGCACTTGTGTTAGTGTTGAAAAACCACTTTTCGCACTTTTGTTGGTGCAGGAAACCACTTTTGCACTTGTATTAGTGTGGAAAAAACACTTTTTGCACTTGTGATAGTGTTGAAAAACCACTTTTCGCACTTGTGTTGGGGCAGGAAACCACTTTTTCACTTGTATTAGTGTGGAAAAAACACTTTTTGCACTTGTGATAGTGTTGAAAAACCACTTTTCGCACATGTTTTAGTGTTGAAAAACGACTTTTCGCACTTGTGTTGGTGCAGGAAACCACTTTTGCACTTGTATTAGTGTGGAAAAACCACTTTTCGCACTTGTGTTAGTGTTGAAAAACCACTTTTCGCACTTGTGTTAGTGTTGAAAAACCACTTTTCGCACTTGTGTTGGTGCAGGAAACCACTTTTGCACTTGTATTAGTGTGGAAAAAACACTTTTTGCACTTGTGATAGTGTTGAAAAACCACTTTTCGCACTTGTGTTGGTGCAGGAAACCACTTTTGCACTTGTATTAGTGTGGAAAAAACACTTTTTGCACTTGTGATAGTGTTGAAAAACCACTTTTCGCACTTGTGTTGGTGCAGGAAACCACTTTTGCACTTTTATTAGTTTGGAAAAACCACTTTTCGCACTTGTGTTGAAAAACCACTTTTCGCACTTGTGTTGGTGCAGGAAACCACTTTTGCACTTGTATTAGTGTGGAAAAAACACTTTTCGCACTTGTGTTAGTGTTGAAAAACCACTTTTCGCACTTGTGTTAGTGTTGAAAAACCACTTTTCGCACTTGTGTTGGTGCAGGAAACCACTTTTGCACTTGTATTAGTGTGGAAAAAACACTTTTTGCACTTGTGATAGTGTAGAAAAACCACTTTTCGCACTTGTGTTAGTGTTGAAAAACCACTTTTCGCACTTGTGTTGCTGCAGGAAACCACTTTTGCATTTGTATTAGTGTGGAAAAACCACTTTTTGCACTTGTGTTAGTGTTGAAAAACCACTTTTCGCACTTGTGTTAGTGTTGAAAAACCACTTTTAGCACTTGTGTTGGTGCAGGAAACCACTTTTGCACTTGTATTAGTGTGTAAAAAACACTTTTTGCACTTGTGATAGTGTTGAAAAACCACATTTCGCACTTGTGTTAGTATTGAAAAACCACTTTTCGCACTTGTGTTGGTGCAGGAAACCACTTTTGCACTTGTATTAGTGTGGAAAAAACACTTTTTGCACTTGTGATAGTGTTGAAAAACCACTTTTCGCACTTGTGTTAGTGTTGATAGACCACTTTTCACACTTGTGTTAGTGTTGAAAAACCACTTTTCGCACTTGTGTTGGTGCAGGAAACCACTTTTGCACTTGTATTAGTGTGGAAAAAACACTTTTTGCACATGTGATAGTGTTGAAAAACCACTTTTCGCACTTGTGTTAGTGTTGAAAAACCACTTTTCGCACTTGTGTTAGTGTTGAAAAACCACTTTTCGCACATCTGTTGGTGCAGGAAACCACTTTTGCATTTGTATTAGTGTGGAAAAAACACTTTTTGCACCTGTGATAGCGTTGAAAAACCACTTTTCGCACTGGTGTTGGTGCAGGAAAACACTTTTGCACTTCTATTAGTGTGGAAAAAACACTTTTCGCACTTGTGTTAGTGTTGAAAAACCACTTTTCGCACTTGTGTTAGTGTTGAAAAACCACTTTTCGCACTTGTGTTGGTGCAGGAAACCACTTTTGCACTTGTATTAGTGTGGAAAAAACACTTTTTGGACTTGATAGTGTTGAAAAACCACTTTTCGTTCTTGTGTTGGTGCAGGAAACCACTTTTGCACTTGTATTAGTGTGGAAAAAACACTTTTCGCACTTGTGTTAGTGTTGAAAAACCACTTTTCGCACTTGTGTTAGTGTTGAAAAACCACTTTTCGCACTTGTGTTGGTGCAGGAAACCACTTTTGCACTTGTATTAGTGTGGAAAAAACACTTTTTGCACTTGTGATAGTGTAGAAAAACCACTTTTCGCACTTGTGTTAGTGTTGAAAAACCACTTTTCGCACTTGTGTTGCTGCAGGAAACCACTTTTGCATTTGTATTAGTATGGAAAAACCACTTTTCGCACTTGTGTTAGTGTTGAAAAACCACTTTTCGCACTTGTGTTAGTGTTGAAAAACCACTTTTAGCACTTGTGTTGGTGCAGGAAACCACTTTTGCACTTGTATTAGTGTGGAAAAAACACTTTTTGCACTTGTGATAGTGTTGAAAAACCACATTTCGCACTTGTGTTAGTATTGAAAAACCACTTTTCGCACTTGTGTTGGTGCAGGAAACCACTTTTGCACTTGTATTAGTGTGGAAAAAACACTTTTTGCACTTGTGATAGTGTTGAAAAACCACTTTTCGCACTTGTGTTAGTGTTGATAGACCACTTTTCACACTTGTGTTAGTGTTGAAAAACCACTTTTCGCACTTGTGTTGGTGCAGGAAACCACTTTTGCACTTGTATTAGTGTGGAAAAAACACTTTTTGCACATGTGATAGTGTTGAAAAACCACTTTTCGCACTTGTGTTAGTGTTGAAAAACCACTTTTCGCACTTGTGTTAGTGTTGAAAAACCACTTTTCGCACTTCTGTTGGTGCAGGAAACCACTTTTGCATTTGTATTAGTGTGGAAAAAACACTTTTTGCACCTGTGATAGCGTTGAAAAACCACTTTTCGCACTGGTGTTGGTGCAGGAAAACACTTTTGCACTTCTATTAGTGTGGAAAAAACACTTTTCGCACTTGTGTTAGTGTTGAAAAACCACTTTTCGCACTTGTGTTAGTGTTGAAAAACCACTTTTCGCACTTGTGTTGGTGCAGGAAACCACTTTTGCACTTGTATTAGTGTGGAAAAAAACACTTTTCGCACTTGTGTTAGTGTTGAAAAACCACTTTTCGCACATGTGTTAGTGTTGAAAAACCACTTTTCGCACATGTGTTAGTGTTGAAAAACCACTTTTCGCACTTGTGTTGGTGCAGGGAACCACTTTTGCACTTGTATTAGTGTGGAAAAAACACTTTTCGCATTTATGTTAGTGTTGAAAAACCACTTTTCGCACTTGTGTTGGTGCAGGAAACCACTTTTGCACTTTTATTAGTGTGGAAAAAACACTTTTTGCACTTGTGATAGTGTTGAAAAACCACTTTTCGCACTTGTGTTTGTGTGGAAAAACCACTTTTCGCACTTGTGTTAGTGTTGAAAAACCACTTTTCGCACTTGTATTAGTGTTGAAAAACCACTTTTAGCACTTGTGTTGGTGAAGGAAACCACTTTTGCACTTGTATTAGTGTGGAAAAAACACTTTTTGCACTTGTGATAGTGTTGAAAAACCACATTTCGCACTTGTGTTGGTGCAGGAAACCACTTTTGCACTTGTATTAGTGTAGAAAAAACACTTTTTGCACTTGTGATAGTGTTGAAAAACCACTTTTCGCTCTTGTGTTGGTGCAGGAAACCACTTTTGCACTTGTATTAGTGTGGATAAACCACTTTTCGCACTTGTGTTAGTGTTGAAAAACCACTTTTCGCACTTGTGTTAGTGTTGAAAAACCACTTTTTGCACTTGTGTTAGTGTTGAAAAACCACTTTTAGCACTTGTGTTGGTGAAGGAAACCACTTTTGCACTTGTATTAGTGTGGAAAAAACACTTTTTGCACTTGTGATAGCGTTGCAAAACCACATTTCGCACTTGTGTTAGTGTTGAAAAACCACTTTTCGCACTTGTGTTGGTGCAGGAAACCACTTTTGCACTTGTATTAGTGTGGAAAAAACACTATTTGCACTTGTGATAGTGTTGAAAAACCACTTTTCGCACTTGTGTTAGTGTTGAAAAACCACTTTTTGCACTTGTGTTAGTGTTGAAAAACCACTTTTCGCACTTGTGTTGGTGCAGGAAACCACTTTTGCACTTGTATTAGTGTGGAAAAAACACTTTTTGCACTTGTGATAGTGTTGAAAACCATTTTTCGCACTTGTGTTGGGGCAGGAAACCACTTTTTCACTTGTATTAGTGTGGAAAAAACACTTTTTGCACTTGTGATATTGTTGAAAAACCACTTTTCGCACATGTTTTAGTGTTGAAAAACGACTTTTCGCACTTGTGTTGGTGCAGGAAACCACTTTTGCACTTGTATTAGTGTGGAAAAACCACTTTTCGCACTTGTGTTAGTGTTGAAAAACCACTTTTCGCACTTGTGTTAGTGTTGAAAAACCACTTTTCGCACTTGTGTTGGTGCAGGAAACCACTTTTGCACTTGTATTAGTGTGGAAAAAACACTTTTCGCACACGTGTGAGTGTTGAAAAACCACTTTTCGCACTTGTGTTAGTGTTGAAAAACCATTTTTGCACTTGTGTTAGTGTTGAAAAACCACTTTTAGCACTTGTGTTGGTGAAGGAAACCACTTTTGCACTTGTATTAGTGTGGAAAAAACACTTTTTGCACTTGTGATAGTGTTGCAAAACCACATTTCGCACTTGTGTTAGTGTTGAAAAACCACTTTTCGCACTTGTGTTGGTGCAGGAAACCACTTTTGCACTTGTATTAGTGTGGAAAAAACACTATTTGCACTTGTGATAGTGTTGAAAAACCACTTTTCGCACTTGTCTTAGTGTTGAAAAACCACTTTTTGCACTTGTGTTAGTGTTGAAAAACCACTTTTCGCACTTGTGTTGGTGCAGGAAACCACTTTTGCACTTGTATTAGTGTGGAAAAAACACTTTTTGCACTTGTGATAGTGTTGAAAAACCACTTTTCGCACTTGTGTTGGGGCAGGAAACCACTTTTTCACTTGTATTAGTGTGGAAAAAACACTTTTTGCACTTGTGATAGTGTTGAAAAACCACTTTTCGCACATGTTTTAGTGTTGAAAAACGACTTTTCGCACTTGTGTTGGTGCAGGAAACCACTTTTGCACTTGTATTAGTGTGGAAAAAACCACTTTTCGCACTTGTGTTAGTGTTGAAAAACCACTTTTCGCACTTGTGTTAGTGTTGAAAAACCACTTTTCGCACTTGTGTTGGTGCAGGAAACCACTTTTGCACTTGTATTAGTGTGGAAAAAACACTTTTCGCACATGTGTGAGTGTTGAAAAACCACTTTTCGCACTTGTGTTAGTGTTGAAAAACCACTTTTCGCACTTGTGTTAGTGTTGAAAAATCACTTTTCGCACTTGTGTTGGTGCAGGAAACCACTTTTGCACTTGTAGTAGTGTGGAAAAAACACTTTTTGCACTTGTGATAGTGTTGAAAAACCACTTTTCGCACTTGTGTTGGTGCAGGAAACCACTTTTGCACTTGTATTAGTGTGGAAAAAAACACTTTTTGCACTTGTGTTAGTGTTGAAAAACCACTTTTCGCACTTGTGTTAGTGTTGAAAAACCACTTTTCGCACTTGTGTTGGTGCAGGAAACCACTTTTTGCACTTGTGTTAGTATTGAAAAACCACTTTTCGCACTTGTGTTAGTGTTGAAAAACCACTTTTCGCATTTGTGTTGGTGCAGGAAACCACTTTTGCACTTGTATTAGTGTGGAAAAAACACTTTTTGCACTTGTGATAGTGTTGAAAAACCACTTTTCGCACTTGTGTTGGTGCAGGAAATCACTTTTGCACTTGTATTAGTGTGGAAAAAACACTTTTCGCACTTGTGTTAGTGTTGAAAAACCACTTTTCGCACTTGTGTTAGTGTTGAAAAACCACTTTTCGCACTTGTGTTGGTGCAGGAAACCACTTTTGCACTTGTATTAGTGTGGAAAAAACACTTTTTGCACTTGTGATAGTGTTGAAAAACCACTTTTCGCACTTGTGTTAGTGTTGAAAAACCACTTTTCGCACTTGTGTTGGTGCAGGAAACCACTTTTGCACTTGTATTAGTGTGGAAAAAACACTTTTTGCACTTGTGATAGTGTTGAAAATCCACTTTTCGCACTTGTGTTAGTGTTGAAAAACCACTTTTCGCACTTGTGTTGGTGCAGGAAACGACTTTTGCACTTGTATTAGTGTGGAAAACCACTTTTCGCACATGTGTTAGTGTTGAAAAACCACTTTTCGCACTTGTGTTAGTGTTGAAAAACCACTTTTAGCACTTGTGTTGGTGAAGGAAACCACTTTTGCACTTGTATTAGTGTGGAAAAAACACTTTTTGCACTTGTGATAGTGTTGAAAAACCACATTTCGCACTTGTGTTAGTGTTGAAAAACCACTTTTCGCACTTGTGTTGGTGCAGGAAACCACTTTTGCACTTGTATTAGTGTGGAAAAAAACACTTTTTGCACTTGTGATAGTGTTGAAAAACCACTTTTCGCACTTGTGTTGGTGCAGGAAACCACTTTTGCACTTTTATTAGTGTGGAAAAACCACTTTTCGCACTTGTGTTGAAAAACCACTTTTCGCACTTGTGTTGGTGCAGGAAACCACTTTTGCACTTTTATTAGTGTGGAAAAACCACTTTTCGCACTTGTGTTAGTGTTGAAAAACCACTTTTCGCACTTGTGTTAGTGTTGAAAAACCACTTTTCGCACTTGTGATAGTGTTGAAAAACCACTTTTCGCACTTGTGTTGGTGCAGGAAACCACTTTTGCACTTTTATTAGTGTGGAAAAAACACTTTTTGCACTTGTGATAGTGTTGAAAAACCACTTTTCGCACTTGTGTTTGTGTGGAAAAACCACTTTTCGCACTTGTGTTAGTGTTGAAAAACCACTTTTCGCACTTGTGTTAGTGTTGAAAAACCACTTTTAGCACTTGTGTTGGTGAAGGAAACCACTTTTGCACTTGTATTAGTGTGGAAAAAACACTTTTTGCACTTGTGATAGTGTTGAAAAACCACATTTCGCACTTGTGTTGGTGCAGGAAACCACTTTTGCACTTGTATTAGTGTGGATAAACCACTTTTCGCACTTGTGTTAGTGTTGAAAAACCACTTTTTGCACTTGTGATAGTGTTGAAAAACCACTTTTCGCTCTTGTGTTGGTGCAGGAAACCACTTTTGCACTTGTATTAGTGTGGATAAACCACTTTTCGCACTTGTGTTAGTGTTGAAAAACCACTTTTCGCACTTGTGTTAGTGTTGAAAAACCACTTTTTGCACTTGTGTTAGTGTTGAAAAACCACTTTTAGCACTTGTGTTGGTGAAGGAAACCACTTTTGCACTTGTATTAGTGTGGAAAAAACACTTTTTGCACTTGTGATAGTGTTGTAAAACCACATTTCGCACTTGTGTTAGTGTTGAAAAACCACTTTTCGCACTTGTGTTGGTGCAGGAAACCACTTTTGCACTTGTATTAGTGTGGAAAAAACACTATTTGCACTTGTGATAGTGTTGAAAAACCACTTTTCGCACTTGTGTTAGTGTTGAAAAACCACTTTTTGCACTTGTGTTAGTGTTGAAAAACCACTTTTCGCACTTGTGTTGGTGCAGGAAACCACTTTTGCACTTGTATTAGTGTGGAAAAAACACTTTTTGCACTTGTGATAGTGCTGAAAACCACTTTTCGCACTTGTGTTGGGGCAGGAAACCACTTTTTCACTTGTATTAGTGTGGAAAAACCACTTTTCGCACTTGTGTTAGTGTTGAAAAACCACTTTTCGCACTTGTGTTAGTGTTGAAAAACCACTTTTCGCACTTGTGTTGGTGCAGGAAACCACTTTTGCACTTGTATTAGTGTGGAAAAAACACTTTTCGCACATGTGTGAGTGTTGAAAAACCACTTTTCGCACTTGTGTTAGTGTTGAAAAACCACTTTTTGCACTTGTGTTAGTGTTGAAAAACCACTTTTAGCACTTGTGTTGGTGAAGGAAACCACTTTTGCACTTGTATTAGTGTGGAAAAAACACTTATTGCACTTGTGATAGTGTTGCAAAACCACATTTCGCACTTGTGTTAGTGTTGAAAAACCACTTTTCGCACTTGTGTTGGTGCAGGAAACCACTTTTGCACTTGTATTAGTGTGGAAAAAACACTATTTGCACTTGTGATAGTGTTGAAAAACCACTTTTCGCACTTGTGTTAGTGTTGAAAAACCACTTTTTGCACTTGTGTTAGTGTTGAAAAACCACTTTTCGCACTTGTGTTGGTGCAGGAAACCACTTTTGCACTTGTATTAGTGTGGAAAAAACACTTTTTGCACTTGTGATAGTGTTGAAAAACCACTTTTCGCACTTGTGTTGGGGCAGGAAACCACTTTTTCACTTGTATTAGTGTGGAAAAAACACTTTTTGCACTTGTGATATTGTTGAAAAACCACTTTTCGCACATGTTTTAGTGTTGAAAAACGACTTTTCGCACTTGTGTTGGTGCAGGAAACCACTTTTGCACTTGTATTAGTGTGGAAAAACCACTTTTCGCACTTGTGTTAGTGTTGAAAAACCACTTTTCGCACTTGTGTTAGTGTTGAAAAACCACTTTTCGCACTTGTGTTGGTGCAGGAAACCACTTTTGCACTTGTATTAGTGTGGAAAAAACACTTTTCGCACACGTGTGAGTGTTGAAAAACCACTTTTCGCACTTGTGTTAGTGTTGAAAAACCATTTTTGCACTTGTGTTAGTGTTGAAAAACCACTTTTAGCACTTGTGTTGGTGAAGGAAACCACTTTTGCACTTGTATTAGTGTGGAAAAAACACTTTTTGCACTTGTGATAGTGTTGCAAAACCACATTTCGCACTTGTGTTAGTGTTGAAAAACCACTTTTCGCACTTGTGTTGGTGCAGGAAACCACTTTTGCACTTGTATTAGTGTGGAAAAAACACTATTTGCACTTGTGATAGTGTTGAAAAACCACTTTTCGCACTTGTCTTAGTGTTGAAAAACCACTTTTTGCACTTGTGTTAGTGTTGAAAAACCACTTTTCGCACTTGTGTTGGTGCAGGAAACCACTTTTGCACTTGTATTAGTGTGGAAAAAACACTTTTTGCACTTGTGATAGTGTTGAAAAACCACTTTTCGCACTTGTGTTGGGGCAGGAAACCACTTTTTCACTTGTATTAGTGTGGAAAAAACACTTTTTGCACTTGTGATAGTGTTGAAAAACCACTTTTCGCACATGTTTTAGTGTTGAAAAACGACTTTTCGCACTTGTGTTGGTGCAGGAAACCACTTTTGCACTTGTATTAGTGTGGAAAAAACCACTTTTCGCACTTGTGTTAGTGTTGAAAAACCACTTTTCGCACTTGTGTTAGTGTTGAAAAACCACTTTTCGCACTTGTGTTGGTGCAGGAAACCACTTTTGCACTTGTATTAGTGTGGAAAAAACACTTTTCGCACATGTGTGAGTGTTGAAAAACCACTTTTCGCACTTGTGTTAGTGTTGAAAAACCACTTTTCGCACTTGTGTTAGTGTTGAAAAATCACTTTTCGCACTTGTGTTGGTGCAGGAAACCACTTTTGCACTTGTAGTAGTGTGGAAAAAACACTTTTTGCACTTGTGATAGTGTTGAAAAACCACTTTTCGCACTTGTGTTGGTGCAGGAAACCACTTTTGCACTTGTATTAGTGTGGAAAAAAACACTTTTTGCACTTGTGTTAGTGTTGAAAAACCACTTTTCGCACTTGTGTTAGTGTTGAAAAACCACTTTTCGCACTTGTGTTGGTGCAGGAAACCACTTTTTGCACTTGTGTTAGTATTGAAAAACCACTTTTCGCACTTGTGTTAGTGTTGAAAAACCACTTTTCGCATTTGTGTTGGTGCAGGAAACCACTTTTGCACTTGTATTAGTGTGGAAAAAACACTTTTTGCACTTGTGATAGTGTTGAAAAACCACTTTTCGCACTTGTGTTGGTGCAGGAAATCACTTTTGCACTTGTATTAGTGTGGAAAAAACACTTTTCGCACTTGTGTTAGTGTTGAAAAACCACTTTTCGCACTTGTGTTAGTGTTGAAAAACCACTTTTCGCACTTGTGTTGGTGCAGGAAACCACTTTTGCACTTGTATTAGTGTGGAAAAAACACTTTTTGCACTTGTGATAGTGTTGAAAAACCACTTTTCGCACTTGTGTTAGTGTTGAAAAACCACTTTTCGCACTTGTGTTGGTGCAGGAAACCACTTTTGCACTTGTATTAGTGTGGAAAAAACACTTTTTGCACTTGTGATAGTGTTGAAAATCCACTTTTCGCACTTGTGTTAGTGTTGAAAAACCACTTTTCGCACTTGTGTTGGTGCAGGAAACGACTTTTGCACTTGTATTAGTGTGGAAAACCACTTTTCGCACATGTGTTAGTGTTGAAAAACCACTTTTCGCACTTGTGTTAGTGTTGAAAAACCACTTTTAGCACTTGTGTTGGTGAAGGAAACCACTTTTGCACTTGTATTAGTGTGGAAAAAACACTTTTTGCACTTGTGATAGTGTTGAAAAACCACATTTCGCACTTGTGTTAGTGTTGAAAAACCACTTTTCGCACTTGTGTTGGTGCAGGAAACCACTTTTGCACTTGTATTAGTGTGGAAAAAAACACTTTTTGCACTTGTGATAGTGTTGAAAAACCACTTTTCGCACTTGTGTTGGTGCAGGAAACCACTTTTGCACTTTTATTAGTGTGGAAAAACCACTTTTCGCACTTGTGTTGAAAAACCACTTTTCGCACTTGTGTTGGTGCAGGAAACCACTTTTGCACTTTTATTAGTGTGGAAAAACCACTTTTCGCACTTGTGTTAGTGTTGAAAAACCACTTTTCGCACTTGTGTTAGTGTTGAAAAACCACTTTTCGCACTTGTGATAGTGTTGAAAAACCACTTTTCGCACTTGTGTTGGTGCAGGAAACCACTTTTGCACTTTTATTAGTGTGGAAAAAACACTTTTTGCACTTGTGATAGTGTTGAAAAACCACTTTTCGCACTTGTGTTTGTGTGGAAAAACCACTTTTCGCACTTGTGTTAGTGTTGAAAAACCACTTTTCGCACTTGTGTTAGTGTTGAAAAACCACTTTTAGCACTTGTGTTGGTGAAGGAAACCACTTTTGCACTTGTATTAGTGTGGAAAAAACACTTTTTGCACTTGTGATAGTGTTGAAAAACCACATTTCGCACTTGTGTTGGTGCAGGAAACCACTTTTGCACTTGTATTAGTGTGGATAAACCACTTTTCGCACTTGTGTTAGTGTTGAAAAACCACTTTTTGCACTTGTGATAGTGTTGAAAAACCACTTTTCGCTCTTGTGTTGGTGCAGGAAACCACTTTTGCACTTGTATTAGTGTGGATAAACCACTTTTCGCACTTGTGTTAGTGTTGAAAAACCACTTTTCGCACTTGTGTTAGTGTTGAAAAACCACTTTTTGCACTTGTGTTAGTGTTGAAAAACCACTTTTAGCACTTGTGTTGGTGAAGGAAACCACTTTTGCACTTGTATTAGTGTGGAAAAAACACTTTTTGCACTTGTGATAGTGTTGTAAAACCACATTTCGCACTTGTGTTAGTGTTGAAAAACCACTTTTCGCACTTGTGTTGGTGCAGGAAACCACTTTTGCACTTGTATTAGTGTGGAAAAAACACTATTTGCACTTGTGATAGTGTTGAAAAACCACTTTTCGCACTTGTGTTAGTGTTGAAAAACCACTTTTTGCACTTGTGTTAGTGTTGAAAAACCACTTTTCGCACTTGTGTTGGTGCAGGAAACCACTTTTGCACTTGTATTAGTGTGGAAAAAACACTTTTTGCACTTGTGATAGTGCTGAAAACCACTTTTCGCACTTGTGTTGGGGCAGGAAACCACTTTTTCACTTGTATTAGTGTGGAAAAACCACTTTTCGCACTTGTGTTAGTGTTGAAAAACCACTTTTCGCACTTGTGTTAGTGTTGAAAAACCACTTTTCGCACTTGTGTTGGTGCAGGAAACCACTTTTGCACTTGTATTAGTGTGGAAAAAACACTTTTCGCACATGTGTGAGTGTTGAAAAACCACTTTTCGCACTTGTGTTAGTGTTGAAAAACCACTTTTTGCACTTGTGTTAGTGTTGAAAAACCACTTTTAGCACTTGTGTTGGTGAAGGAAACCACTTTTGCACTTGTATTAGTGTGGAAAAAACACTTATTGCACTTGTGATAGTGTTGCAAAACCACATTTCGCACTTGTGTTAGTGTTGAAAAACCACTTTTCGCACTTGTGTTGGTGCAGGAAACCACTTTTGCACTTGTATTAGTGTGGAAAAAACACTATTTGCACTTGTGATAGTGTTGAAAAACCACTTTTCGCACTTGTGTTAGTGTTGAAAAACCACTTTTTGCACTTGTGTTAGTGTTGAAAAACCACTTTTCGCACTTGTGTTGGTGCAGGAAACCACTTTTGCACTTGTATTAGTGTGGAAAAAACACTTTTTGCACTTGTGATAGTGTTGAAAAACCACTTTTCGCACTTGTGTTGGGGCAGGAAACCACTTTTTCACTTGTATTAGTGTGGAAAAAACACTTTTTGCACTTGTGATAGTGTTGAAAAACCACTTTTCGCACATGTTTTAGTGTTGAAAAACGACTTTTCGCACTTGTGTTGGTGCAGGAAACCACTTTTGCACTTGTATTAGTGTGGAAAAACCACTTTTCGCACTTGTGTTAGTGTTGAAAAACCACTTTTCGCACTTGTGTTAGTGTTGAAAAACCACTTTTCGCACTTGTGTTGGTGCAGGAAACCACTTTTGCACTTGTATTAGTGTGGAAAAAACACTTTTTGCACTTGTGATAGTGTTGAAAAACCACTTTTCGCACTTGTGTTGGTGCAGGAAACCACTTTTGCACTTGTATTAGTGTGGAAAAAACACTTTTTGCACTTGTGATAGTGTTGAAAAACCACTTTTCGCACTTGTGTTGGTGCAGGAAACCACTTTTGCACTTTTATTAGTTTGGAAAAACCACTTTTCGCACTTGTGTTGAAAAACCACTTTTCGCACTTGTGTTGGTGCAGGAAACCACTTTTGCACTTTTATTAGTGTGGAAAAACCACTTTTCGCACTTGTGTTAGTGTTGAAAAACCACTTTTCGCACTTGTGTTAGTGTTGAAAAACCACTTTTCGCACATGTGTTGGTGCAGGAAACCACTTTTGCACTTGTATTAGTGTGGAAAAAACACTTTTCGCACTTGTGTTAGTGTTGAAAAACCACTTTTCGCACTTGTGTTAGTCTTGAAAAACCACTTTTCGCACTTGTGTTGGTGCAGGAAACCACTTTTGCACCTGTATTAGTGTGGAAAAAACACTTTTCGCACTTGTGTTAGTGTTGAAAAACCACTTTTCGCACTTGTGTTGGTGCAGGAAACCACTTTTGCACCTGTATTAGTGTGGAAAAAACACTTTTCGCACATGTGTTAGTGTTGAAAAACCACTTTTCGCACTGTGTTAGTGTTGAAAAACCACTTTTCGCACTTGTGTTGGTGCAGGAAACCACTTTTGCACTTGTATTAGTGTGGAAAAAACACTTTTTGCACTTGTGATAGTGTTGAAAAACCACTTTTCGCACTTGTGTTAGTGTTGAAAAACCACTTTTCGCACTTGTGTTGGTGCAGGAAACCACTTTTGCACTTGTATTAGTGTGGAAAAAACACTTTTTGCACTTGTGATAGTGTTGAAAATCCACTTTTCGCACTTGTGTTAGTGTTGAAAAACCACTTTTCGCACTTGTGTTGGTGCAGGAAACCACTTTTGCACTTGTATTAGTGTGGAAAAACCACTTTTCGCACATGTGTTAGTGTTGAAAAACCACTTTTCGCACTTGTGTTAGTGTTGAAAAACCACTTTTAGCACTTGTGTTGGTGAAGGAAACCACTTTTGCACTTGTATTAGTGTGGAAAAAACACTTTTTGCACTTGTGATAGTGTTGAAAAACCACATTTCGCACTTGTGTTAGTGTTGAAAAACCACTTTTCGCACTTGTGTTGGTGCAGGAAACCACTTTTGCACTTTTATTAGTGTGGAAAAAACACTTTTTGCACTTGTGATAGTGTTGAAAAACCACTTTTCGCACTTGTGTTTGTGTGGAAAAACCACTTTTCGCACTTGTGTTAGTGTTGAAAAACCACTTTTCGCACTTGTGTTAGTGTTGAAAAACCACTTTTAGCACTTGTGTTGGTGAAGGAAACCACTTTTGCACTTGTATTAGTGTGGAAAAAACACTTTTTGCACTTGTGATAGTGTTGAAAAACCACATTTCGCACTTGTGTTGGTGCAGGAAACCACTTTTGCACTTGTATTAGTGTGGATAAACCACTTTTCGCACTTGTGTTAGTGTTGAAAAACCACTTTTTGCACTTGTGATAGTGTTGAAAAACCACATTTTGCTCTTGTGTTGGTGCAGGAAACCACTTTTGCACTTGTATTAGTGTGGATAAACCACTTTTCGCACTTGTGTTAGTGTTGAAAAACCACTTTTCGCGCTTGTGTTAGTGTTGAAAAACCAATTTTTGCACTTGTGTTAGTGTTGAAAAACCACTTTTAGCACTTGTGTTGGTGAAGGAAACCACTTTTGCACTTGTATTAGTGTGGAAAAAACACTTTTTGCACTTGTGATAGTGTTGTAAAACCACATTTCGCACTTGTGTTAGTGTTGAAAAACCACTTTTCGCACTTGTGTTGGTGCAGGAAACCACTTTTGCACTTGTATTAGTGTGGAAAAAACACTATTTGCACTTGTGATAGTGTTGAAAAACCACTTTTCGCACTTGTGTTAGTGTTGAAAAACCACTTTTTGCACTTGTGTTAGTGTTGAAAAACCACTTTTCGCACTTGTGTTGGTGCAGGAAACCACTTTTGCACTTGTATTAGTGTGGAAAAAACACTTTTTGCACTTGTGATAGTGCTGAAAACCACTTTTCGCACTTGTGTTGGGGCAGGAAACCACTTTTTCACTTGTATTAGTGTGGAAAAACCACTTTTCGCACTTGTGTTAGTGTTGAAAAACCACTTTTCGCACTTGTGTTAGTGTTGAAAAACCACTTTTCGCACTTGTGTTGGTGCAGGAAACCACTTTTGCACTTGTATTAGTGTGGAAAAAACACTTTTCGCACATGTGTGAGTGTTGAAAAACCACTTTTCGCACTTGTGTTAGTGTTGAAAAACCACTTTTTGCACTTGTGTTAGTGTTGAAAAACCACTTTTAGCACTTGTGTTGGTGAAGGAAACCACTTTTGCACTTGTATTAGTGTGGAAAAAACACTTATTGCACTTGTGATAGTGTTGCAAAACCACATTTCGCACTTGTGTTAGTGTTGAAAAACCACTTTTCGCACTTGTGTTGGTGCAGGAAACCACTTTTGCACTTGTATTAGTGTGGAAAAAACACTATTTGCACTTGTGATAGTGTTGAAAAACCACTTTTCGCACTTGTGTTAGTGTTGAAAAACCACTTTTTGCACTTGTGTTAGTGTTGAAAAACCACTTTTCGCACTTGTGTTGGTGCAGGAAACCACTTTTGCACTTGTATTAGTGTGGAAAAAACACTTTTTGCACTTGTGATAGTGTTGAAAAACCACTTTTCGCACTTGTGTTGGGGCAGGAAACCACTTTTTCACTTGTATTAGTGTGGAAAAAACACTTTTTGCACTTGTGATAGTGTTGAAAAACCACTTTTCGCACATGTTTTAGTGTTGAAAAACGACTTTTCGCACTTGTGTTGGTGCAGGAAACCACTTTTGCACTTGTATTAGTGTGGAAAAACCACTTTTCGCACTTGTGTTAGTGTTGAAAAACCACTTTTCGCACTTGTGTTAGTGTTGAAAAACCACTTTTCGCACTTGTGTTGGTGCAGGAAACCACTTTTGCACTTGTATTAGTGTGGAAAAAACACTTTTTGCACTTGTGATAGTGTTGAAAAACCACTTTTCGCACTTGTGTTGGTGCAGGAAACCACTTTTGCACTTGTATTAGTGTGGAAAAAACACTTTTTGCACTTGTGATAGTGTTGAAAAACCACTTTTCGCACTTGTGTTGGTGCAGGAAACCACTTTTGCACTTTTATTAGTTTGGAAAAACCACTTTTCGCACTTGTGTTGAAAAACCACTTTTCGCACTTGTGTTGGTGCAGGAAACCACTTTTGCACTTTTATTAGTGTGGAAAAACCACTTTTCGCACTTGTGTTAGTGTTGAAAAACCACTTTTCGCACTTGTGTTAGTGTTGAAAAACCACTTTTCGCACATGTGTTGGTGCAGGAAACCACTTTTGCACTTGTATTAGTGTGGAAAAAACACTTTTTGCACTTGTGTTAGTGTTGAAAAACCACTTTTCGCACTTGTGTTAGTCTTGAAAAACCACTTTTCGCACTTGTGTTGGTGCAGGAAACCACTTTTGCACCTGTATTAGTGTGGAAAAAACACTTTTCGCACTTGTGTTAGTGTTGAAAAACCACTTTTCGCACTTGTGTTGGTGCAGGAAACCACTTTTGCACCTGTATTAGTGTGGAAAAAACACTTTTCGCACATGTGTTAGTGTTGAAAAACCACTTTTCGCACTGTGTTAGTGTTGAAAAACCACTTTTCGCACTTGTGTTGGTGCAGGAAACCACTTTTGCACTTGTATTAGTGTGGAAAAAACACTTTTTGCACTTGTGATAGTGTTGAAAAACCACTTTTCGCACTTGTGTTAGTGTTGAAAAACCACTTTTCGCACTTGTGTTGGTGCAGGAAACCACTTTTGCACTTGTATTAGTGTGGAAAAAACACTTTTTGCACTTGTGATAGTGTTGAAAATCCACTTTTCGCACTTGTGTTAGTGTTGAAAAACCACTTTTCGCACTTGTGTTGGTGCAGGAAACCACTTTTGCACTTGTATTAGTGTGGAAAAACCACTTTTCGCACATGTGTTAGTGTTGAAAAACCACTTTTCGCACTTGTGTTAGTGTTGAAAAACCACTTTTAGCACTTGTGTTGGTGAAGGAAACCACTTTTGCACTTGTATTAGTGTGGAAAAAACACTTTTTGCACTTGTGATAGTGTTGAAAAACCACATTTCGCACTTGTGTTAGTGTTGAAAAACCACTTTTCGCACTTGTGTTGGTGCAGGAAACCACTTTTGCACTTGTATTAGTGTGGAAAAAACACTTTTTGCACTTGTGATAGTGTTGAAAAACCACTTTTCCCACTTGTGTTGGTGCAGGAAACCCCTTTTGCACTTGTATTAGTGTGGAAAAAACACTTTTTGCACTTGTGTTAGTGTTGAAAAACCACTTTTCGCACTTGTGTTGGTGCAGGAAACCACTTTTGCACTTGTATTAGTGTGGAAAAAACACTTTTTGCACTTGTGATAGTGTTGAAAAACCACTTTTCCCACTTGTGTTGGTGCAGGAAACCACTTTTGCACTTGTATTAGTGTGGAAAAAACACTTTTTGCACTTGTGATAGTGTTGAAAAACCACTTTTCGCACTTGTGTTGGTGCAGGAAACCACTTTTGCACTTTTATTAGTGTGGAAAAACCACTTTTCGCACTTGTGTTGAAAAACCACTTTTCGCACTTGTGTTGGTGCAGGAAACCACTTTTGCACTTTTACTAGTGTGGAAAAACCACTTTTCGCACTTGTGTTAGTGTTGAAAAACCACTTTTCGCACTTGTGTTAGTGTTGAAAAACCACTTTTCGCACTTGTGTTGGTGCAGGAAACCACTTTTGCACTTGTATTAGTGTGGAAAAAACACTTTTCGCACTTGTGTTAGTGTTGAAAAACCACTTTTCGCACTTGTGTTAGTGTTGAAAAACCACTTTTCGCACTTGTGTTGGTGCAGGAAACCACTTTTGCACTTGTATTAGTGTGGAATAAACACTTTTTGCACTTGTGATAGTTTTGAAAAACCACTTTTCGCACTTGTGTTAGTGTTGAAAAACCACTTTTCGCACTTGTGTTGGTGCAGGAAACCACTTTTGCACTTGTATTAGTGTGGAAAAACCACTTTTCGCACTTGTGTTAGTGTTGAAAAACCACTTTTCGCACTTGTGTTAGTGTTGAAAAACCACTTTTAGCACTTGTGTTGGTGCAGGAAACCACATTTAGCACTTGTATTAGTGTGGAAAAAACACTTTTTGCGCTTGTGATAGTGTTGAAAAACCACTTTTCGCACTTGTGTTAGTGTGGAAAAACCACTTTTCGCACTTGTGTTAGTGTTGAAAAACCACTTTTCGCACTTGTGTTAGTGTTGAAAAACCACTTTTAGCACTTGTGTTGGTGAAGGAAACCACTTTTGCACTTGTATTAGTGTGGAAAAAACACTTTTTGCACTTGTGATAGTGTTGAAAAACCACATTTCGCACTTGTGTTGGTGCAGGAAACCACTTTTGCACTTGTATTAGTGTGGAAAAAAAACTTTTTGCACTTGTGATAGTGTTGAAAAACCACATTTCGCACTTGTGTTAGTGTTGAAAAACCACTTTTCGCACTTGTGTTAGTGTTGAAAAACCACATTTCGCACTTGTGTTGGTGCAGGAAACCACTTTTGCACTTGTATTAGTGTGGAAAAAACACTTTTTGCACTTGTGATAGTGTTGAAAAACCACTTTTCGCACTTGTGTTGGTGCAGGAAACCACTTTTGCACTTGTATTAGTGTGGAAAAAACACTTTTTTCACTTGTGATAGTGTTGAAAAACCACTTTTCACACTTGTGTTAGTGTTGACAAACCACTTTTCGCACTTGTGTTGGTGCAGGAAACCACTTTTGCACTTGTATTAGTGTGGAAAAATCACTTTTCGCACTTGTGTTAGTGTTGAAAAACCACTTTTCGCACTTGTGTTAGTGTTGAAAAACCACTTTTCGCACTTGTGTTGGTGCAGGAAACCACTTTTGCACTTGTATTAGTGTGGAAAAAACACTTTTTGCACTTGTGATAGTGTTGAAAAACCACTTTTCGCACTTGTGTTGGTGCAGGAAACCACTTTTGCACTTGTATTAGTGTGGAAAAAACACTTTTCGCACTTGTGTTAGTGTTGAAAAACCACTTTTCGCACTTGTGTTAGTGTTGAAAAAACACTTTTCACACTTGTGTTAGTGTTGAAAAACCACTTTTCGCACTTGTGTTGGTGCAGGAAACCACTTTTTCACTTGTATTAGTGTGGAAAAAACACTTTTTGCACTTGTGATAGTGTTGAAAAACCACTTTTCGCACTTGTGTTAGTGTTGAAAAACCACTTTTCGCACTTGTGTTGGTGCAGGAAACCACTTTTGCACTTGTATTAGTGTGGAAAAAACACTTTTTGCACTTGTGATAGTGTTGAAAAACCACATTTCGCACTTGTGTTAGTGTTGAAAAACCACTTTTCGCACTTGTGTTGGTGCAGGAAACCACTTTTGCACTTGTATTAGTGTGGAAAAAACACTTTTTGCACTTGTGATAGTGTTGAAAAACCACTTTTCGCACTTGTGTTGGTGCAGGAAACCACTTTTGCACTTGTATTAGTGTGGAAAAAACACTTTTTGCACTTGTGATAGTGTTGAAAAACCACTTTTCGCACTTGTGTTAGTGATGAAAAACCACTTTTCGCACTTGTGTTGGTGCAGGAAACCACTTTTGCACTTGTATTAGTGTGGAAAAAACACTTTTTGCACTTGTGATAGTGTTGAAAAACCACATTTCGCACTTGTGTTAGTGTTGAAAAACCACTTTTCGCACTTGTGTTGGTGCAGGAAACCACTTTTGCACTTGTATTAGTGTGGAAAAAACACTTTTTGCACTTGTGATAGTGTTGAAAAACCACTTTTCGCACTTGTGTTGGTGCAGGAAACCACTTTTGAACTTGTATTAGTGTGGAAAAAACACTTTTTGCACTTGTGTTAGTGTTGAAAAACCACTTTTCACACTTGTGTTGGTGCAGGAAACCACTTTTGCACTTGTATTAGTGTGGAAAAAACACTTTTCGCACTTGTGTTAGTGTTGAAAAACCACTTTTCGCACTTGTGTTAGTGTTGAAAAACCACTTTTCGCACTTGTGTTAGTGTTGAAAAACCACTTTTCGCACTTGTGTTGGTGCAGGAAACCACTTTTGCACTTGTATTCGTGTGGAAAAAACACTTTTTGCACTTGAGATAGTGTTGAAAAACAACTTTTCACACTTGTGTTAGTGTTGAAAAACCACTTTTCGCACTTGTGTTGGTGCAGGAAACCACTTTTGCACTTGTATTAGTGTGGAAAAAACACTTTTCACACTTGTGTTAGTGTTGAAAAACCACTTTTCGCACTTGTGTTAGTGTTGAAAAACCACTTTTAGCACTTGTGTTGGTGCAGGAAAGCACTTTTGCACTTGTATTAGTGTGGAAAAAACACTTTTTGCACTTGTGATAGTGTTGAAAAACCACTTTTCACACTTGTGTTAGTGTTGAAAAACCACTTTTCGCACTTGTGTTGGTGCAGGAAACCACTTTTGCACTTGTATTAGTGTGGAAAAACCACTTTTCGCACTTGTGTTAGTGTTGAAAAACCACTTTTCGCACTACTGTTGGTGCAGGAAACCACTTTTGCACTTGTATTATTTTGAAAAAAACACTTTTTGCACTTGTGATAGTGTTGAAAAACCACTTTTCGCACTTGTGTTAGTGTTGAAAACCCACTTTTCGCACTTGTGTTCGTGCAGGAAACCACTTTTGCACTCGTATTACTGTGGAAAAACCACTTTTCGCACTTGTGTTAGTGTTGAAAAACCACTTTTCGCACTTGTGTTAGTGTTGAAAAACCACTTTTAGCACTTGTGTTGGTGAAGGAAACCACTTTTGCACTTGCATTAGTGTGGAAAAAACACTTTTTGCACTTGTGATAGTGTTGAAAAACCACATTTCGCACTTGTGTTAGTGTTGAAAAACCACTTTTCACACTCGTGTTGGTGCAGGAAACCAGTTTTGCACTTGTATTAGTGTGGAAAAAACACTTTTTGCACTTGTGATAGTGTTGAAAAACCACTTTTCGCACTTGTGTTAGTGTTGAAAAACGACTTTTTGCACTTGTGTTAGTGTTGAAAAACCACTTTTCGCACTTGTGTTAGTGTTGAAAAACCACTTTTCGCACTTGTGTTGGTGCAGGAAACCACTTTTGCACTTGTATTAGTGTGGAAAAACCACTTTTCGCACTTGTGTTAGTGTTGAAAAACCACTTTTCGCACTTGTGTTAGTGTTGAAAAACCACTTTTCGCACTTGTGTTGGTGCAGGAAACCACTTTTGCACTTGTATTAGTGTGGAAAAAACACTTTTCGCACTTGTGTTAGTGTTGAAAAACCACTTTTCGCACTTGTGTTGGTGCAGGAAACCACTTTTGCACTTGTATTAGTGTGGAAAAAACACTTTTCGCACTTGTGTTAGTGTTGAAAAACCACTTTTCGAACTTGTGTTGGTGCAGGAAACCACTTTTGCACTTGTATTAGTGTGGAAAAAACACTTTTCGCACTTGTGTTAGTGTTGAAAAACCACTTTTCGCACTTGTGTTAGTGTTGAAAAACCACTTTTCGCACTTGTGTTGGTGCAGGAAACCACTTTTGCACTTGTATTAGTGTGGAAAAAACACTTTTTGCACTTGTGATAGTTTTGAAAAACCACTTTTCGCACTTGTGTTAGTGTTGAAAAAACACTTTTCGCACTTGTGTTGGTGCAGGAAACCACTTTTGCACTTGTATTAGTGTGGAAAAACCACTTTTCGCACTTGTGTTAGTGTTGAAAAACCACTTTTCGCACTTGTGTTAGTGTTGAAAAACCACTTTTCGCACTTGTGTTGGTGCAGGAAACCACTTTTTCACTTGTATTAGTGTGGAAAAAACACTTTTCGCACTTGTGTTAGTGTTGAAAAACCACTTTTTGCACTTGTGTTGGTGCAGGAAACCACTTTTGCACTTGTATTAGTGTGGAAAAACCACTTTTCGCACTTGTGTTAGTGTTGAAAAACCACTTTTCGCACTGTGTTAGTGTTGAAAAACCACTTTTCGCACTTGTGTTGGTGCAGGAAACCACTTTTGCACTTGTATTAGTGTGGAAAAAACACTTTTTGCACTTGTGATAGTGTTGAAAAACCACTTTTCGCACTTGTGTTAGTGTTGAAAAACCACTTTTCGCACTTGTGTTGGTGCAGGAAACCACTTTTGCACTTGTATTAGTGTGGAAAAAACACTTTTTGCACTTGTGATAGTGTTGAAAATCCACTTTTCGCACTTGTGTTAGTGTTGAAAAACCACTTTTCGCACTTGTGTTGGTGCAGGAAACCACTTTTGCACTTGTATTAGTGTGGAAAAACCACTTTTCGCACATGTGTTAGTGTTGAAAAACCACTTTTCGCACTTGTGTTAGTGTTGAAAAACCACTTTTAGCACTTGTGTTGGTGAAGGAAACCACTTTTGCACTTGTATTAGTGTGGAAAAAACACTTTTTGCACTTGTGATAGTGTTGAAAAACCACATTTCGCACTTGTGTTAGTGTTGAAAAACCACTTTTCGCACTTGTGTTGGTGCAGGAAACCACTTTTGCACTTGTATTAGTGTGGAAAAAACACTTTTTGCACTTGTGATAGTGTTGAAAAACCACTTTTCGCACTTGTGTTGGTGCAGGAAACCACTTTTGCACTTGTATTAGTGTGGAAAAAACACTTTTTGCACTTGTGTTAGTGTTGAAAAACCACTTTTCGCACTTGTGTTGGTGCAGGAAACCACTTTTGCACTTGTATTAGTGTGGAAAAAACACTTTTTGCACTTCTGATAGTGTTGAAAAACCACTTTTCCCACTTGTGTTGGTGCAGGAAACCACTTTTGCACTTGTATTAGTGTGGAAAAAACACTTTTTGCACTTGTGATAGTGTTGAAAAACCACTTTTCGCACTTGTGTTGGTGCAGGAAACCACTTTTGCACTTTTATTAGTGTGGAAAAACCACTTTTCGCACTTGTGTTGAAAAACCACTTTTCGCACTTGTGTTGGTGCAGGAAACCACTTTTGCACTTTTACTAGTGTGGAAAAACCACTTTTCGCACTTGTGTTAGTGTTGAAAAACCACTTTTCGCACTTGTGTTAGTGTTGAAAAACCACTTTTCGCACTTGTGTTGGTGCAGGAAACCACTTTTGCACTTGTATTAGTGTGGAAAAAACACTTTTCGCACTTGTGTTAGTGTTGAAAAACCACTTTTCGCACTTGTGTTAGTGTTGAAAAACCACTTTTCGCACTTGTGTTGGTGCAGGAAACCACTTTTGCACTTGTATTAGTGTGGAAAAAACACTTTTTGCACTTGTGATAGTTTTGAAAAACCACTTTTCGCACTTGTGTTAGTGTTGAAAAACCACTTTTCGCACTTGTGTTGGTGCAGGAAACCACTTTTGCACTTGTATTAGTGTGGAAAAACCACTTTTCGCACTTGTGTTAGTGTTGAAAAACCACTTTTCGCACTTGTGTTAGTGTTGAAAAACCACTTTTAGCACTTGTGTTGGTGCAGGAAACCACATTTAGCACTTGTATTAGTGTGGAAAAAACACTTTTTGCGCTTGTGATAGTGTTGAAAAACCACTTTTCGCACTTGTGTTAGTGTGGAAAAACCACTTTTCGCACTTGTGTTAGTGTTGAAAAACCACTTTTCGCACTTGTGTTAGTGTTGAAAAACCACTTTTAGCACTTGTGTTGGTGAAGGAAACCACTTTTGCACTTGTATTAGTGTGGAAAAAACACTTTTTGCACTTGTGATAGTGTTGAAAAACCACATTTCGCACTTGTGTTGGTGCAGGAAACCACTTTTGCACTTGTATTAGTGTGGGAAAAAAACTTTTTGCACTTGTGATAGTGTTGAAAAACCACATTTCGCACTTGTGTTAGTGTTGAAAAACCACTTTTCGCACTTGTGTTAGTGTTGAAAAACCACATTTCGCACTTGTGTTGGTGCAGGAAACCACTTTTGCACTTGTATTAGTGTGGAAAAAACACTTTTTGCACTTGTGATAGTGTTGAAAAACCACTTTTCGCACTTGTGTTGGTGCAGGAAACCACTTTTGCACTTGTATTAGTGTGGAAAAAACACTTTTTGCACTTGTGATAGTGTTGAAAAACCACTTTTCACACTTGTGTTAGTGTTGACAAACCACTTTTCGCACTTGTGTTGGTGCAGGAAACCACTTTTGCACTTGTATTAGTGTGGAAAAATCACTTTTCGCACTTGTGTTAGTGTTGAAAAACCACTTTTCGCACTTGTGTTAGTGTTGAAAAACCACTTTTCGCACTTGTGTTGGTGCAGGAAACCACTTTTGCACTTGTATTAGTGTGGAAAAAACACTTTTTGCACTTGTGATAGTGTTGAAAAACCACTTTTCGCACTTGTGTTGGTGCAGGAAACCACTTTTGCACTTGTATTAGTGTGGAAAAAACACTTTTCGCACTTGTGTAAGGGTTGAAAAACCACTTTTCGCACTTGTGTTAGTGTTGAAAAACCACTTTTCGCACTTGTGTTAGTGTTGAAAAACCACTTTTCGCACTTGTGTTGGTGCAGGAAACCACTTTTTCACTTGTATTAGTGTGGAAAAAACACTTTTTGCACTTGTGATAGTGTTGAAAAACCACTTTTCGCACTTGTGTTAGTGTTGAAAAACCACTTTTCGCACTTGTGTTGGTGCAGGAAACCACTTTTGCACTTGTATTAGTGTGGCAAAAACACTTTTTGCACTTGTGATAGTGTTGAAAAACCACATTTCGCACTTGTGTTAGTGTTGAAAAACCACTTTTCGCACTTGTGTTGGTGCAGGAAACCACTTTTGCACTTGTATTAGTGTGGAAAAAACACTTTTTGCACTTGTGATAGTGTTGAAAAACCACTTTTCGCACTTGTGTTGGTGCAGAAAACCACTTTTGCACTTGTATTAGTGTGGAAAAAACACTTTTTGCACTTGTGATAGTGTTGAAAAACCACTTTTCGCACTTGTGTTAGTGATGAAAAACCACTTTTCGCACTTGTGTTGGTGCAGGAAACCACTTTTGCACTTGTATTAGTGTGGAAAAAACACTTTTTGCACTTGTGATAGTGTTGAAAAACCACATTTCGCACTTGTGTTAGTGTTGAAAAACCACTTTTCGCACTTGTGTTGGTGCAGGAAACCACTTTTGCACTTGTATTAGTGTGGAAAAAACACTTTTTGCACTTGTGATAGTGTTGAAAAACCACTTTTCGCACTTGTGTTGGTGCAGGAAACCACTTTTGCACTTGTATTAGTGTGGAAAAAACACTTTTTGCACTTGTGTTAGTGTTGAAAAACCACTTTTCGCACTTGTGTTGGTGCAGGAAACCACTTTTGCACTTGTATTAGTGTGGAAAAAACACTTTTCGCACTTGTGTTAGTGTTGAAAAACCACTTTTTGCACTTGTGTTAGTGTTGAAAAACCACTTTTCGCACTTGTGTTAGTGTTGAAAAACCACTTTTCGCACTTGTGTTGGTGCAGGAAACCACTTTTGCACTTGTATTAGTGTGGAAAAAACACTTTTTGCACTTGTGATAGTGTTGAAAAACAACTTTTCACACTTGTGTTAGTGTTGAAAAACCACTTTTCGCACTTGTGTTGGTGCAGGAAACCACTATTGCACTTGTATTAGTGTGGAAAAAACACTTTTCACACTTGTGTTAGTGTTGAAAAACCACTTTTCGCACTTGTGTTAGTGTTGAAAAACCACTTTTAGCACTTGTGTTGGTGCAGGAAACCACTTTTGCACTTGTATTAGTGTGGAAAAAACACTTTTTGCACTTGTGATAGTGTTGAAAAACCACTTTTCACACTTGTGTTAGTGTTGAAAAACCACTTTTCGCACTTGTGTTGGTGCAGGAAACCACTTTTGCACTTGTATTAGTGTGGAAAAACCACTTTTCGCACTTGTGTTAGTGTTGAAAAACCACTTTTCGCACTTGTGTTAGTGTTGAAAAACCACTTTTCGCACTACTGTTGGTGCAGGAAACCACTTTTGCACTTGTATTATTTTGAAAAAAACACTTTTTGCACTTGTGATAGTGTTGAAAAACCACTTTTCGCACTTGTGTTAGTGTTGAAAACCCACTTTTCGCACTTGTGTTCGTGCAGGAAACCACTTTTGCACTCGTATTACTGTGGAAAAACCACTTTTCGCACTTGTGTTAGTGTTGAAAAACCACTTTTCGCACTTGTGTTAGTGTTGAAAAACCACTTTTAGCACTTGTGTTGGTGAAGGAAACCACTTTTGCACTTGCATTAGTGTGGAAAAAACACTTTTTGCACTTGTGATAGTGTTGAAAAACCACATTTCGCACTTGTGTTAGTGTTGATAAACCACTTTTCACACTCGTGTTGGTGCAGGAAACCAGTTTTGCACTTGTATTAGTGTGGAAAAAACACTTTTTGCACTTGTGATAGTGTTGAAAAACCACTTTTCGCACTTGTGTTAGTGTTGAAAAACGACTTTTTGCACTTGTGTTAGTGTTGAAAAACCACTTTTCGCACTTGTGTTAGTGTTGAAAAACCACTTTTCGCACTTGTGTTGGTGCAGGAAACCACTTTTGCACTTGTATTAGTGTGGAAAAACCACTTTTCGCACTTGTGTTAGTGTTGAAAAACCACTTTTCGCACTTGTGTTAGTGTTGAAAAACCACTTTTCGCACTTGTGTTGGTGCAGGAAACCACTTTTGCACTTGTATTAGTGTGGAAAAAACACTTTTCGCACTTGTGTTAGTGTTGAAAAACCACTTTTCGCACTTGTGTTGGTGCAGGAAACCACTTTTGCACTTGTATTAGTGTGGAAAAAACACTTTTCGCACTTGTGTTAGTGTTGAAAAACCACTTTTCGAACTTGTGTTGGTGCAGGAAACCACTTTTGCACTTGTATTAGTGTGGAAAAAACACTTTTCGCACTTGTGTTAGTGTTGAAAAACCACTTTTCGCACTTGTGTTAGTGTTGAAAAACCACTTTTCGCACTTGTGTTGGTGCAGGAAACCACTTTTGCACTTGTATTAGTGTGGAAAAAACACTTTTTGCACTTGTGATAGTTTTGAAAAACCACTTTTCGCACTTGTGTTAGTGTTGAAAAAACACTTTTCGCACTTGTGTTGGTGCAGGAAACCACTTTTGCACTTGTATTAGTGTGGAAAAACCACTTTTCGCACTTGTGTTAGTGTTGAAAAACCACTTTTCGCACTTGTGTTAGTGTTGAAAAACCACTTTTCGCACTTGTGTTGGTGCAGGAAACCACTTTTGCACTTGTATTAGTGTGGAAAAAACACTTTTCGCACTTGTGTTAGTGTTGAAAAACCACTTTTCGCACTTGTGTTGGTGCAGGAAACCACTTTTGCACTTGTATTAGTGTGGAAAAACCACTTTTCGCACTTGTGTTAGTGTTGAAAAACCACTTTTCGCACTTGTGTTAGTGTTGAAAAACCACATTTCGCACTTGTGTTAGTGTTGAAAAACCACTTTTCGCACTTGTGGTGGTGCAGGAAACCACTTTTGCACTTGTATTAGTGTGGAAAAAACACTTTTCGCACTTGTGTTAACGTTGAAAAACCACTTTTCGCACTTGTGTTAGTGTTGAAAAACCACTTTTCGCACTTGTGTTAGTGTTGAAAAACCACTTTTTGCACTTGTGTTGGTGCAGGAAACCACTTTTGCACTTGTATTAGTGTGGAAAAACCACTTTTCACACTTGTGTTAGTGTTTAAAAACCACTTTTCGCACTTGTGTTAGTGTTGAAAAACCACTTTTAGCACTTGTGTTGGTGCAAGAAACCACTTTTGCACTTGTAAGTAGTGTAATAATGTTGCTTCTGGGACACCTCCGTTTAACATGGGAAATCCCTATCTAATGTCATTTACCCCTTGTCTTTTTCAAAAATCATAAACACCTCTATTTCTCTCACCCTGTTCTTTACGAACCTTCTAACCTTTTGACATGTTATCCTTATTCATTAGACCACTTAAACACCTGTGATCCTTCTGACCTTATGAACCTTTTAACCTTTTACTCTTAATATCATCTGGTGAATATAACCCACTCAAACAACGACCCTACAAATATTTGTTTATGTGTGGGAAATAATTTAATTCTCCTACAACTCTCCTCACCGTCTAATACATTAACAAAAAATATGTTTGAGTTTGGTTCTTTATTAAGATATTTTAACTGAGCTAAGATAAAATGGTAAACCTCCCTCAATGTTCTTATTTGAGCGCCTCCAGTGCCACACACTTTTTGGTAGGCTCTGCCCACCTTTTGTTAAGCTCCGTCCACTTTTTGGAAAAAACCCCGCCCACTTTTTGGTAAGCCACGCCCACCTTTTACTAAGCCCGCCCACTTTTTGTTAAGCCACGCCCACTTTTGCTATGTCCCGCCCCCTTTTGCTAAGCTCCGCCCACTTTTGCTAAGTCCCACCCACTTTATAAACTCTTCAGCATTGTATCATTTCCAGGTAAAACATTACATCATTTTCAGGGAATTTCCATCACATCATTTCCAGTTAAGACACGCCCAGGGAATTTCCACAGGAAATGACACACACCCAGCCCTTCTTATAAAAGGCACCGACCACACAGGCTTTTTCAAACACGCTTTCTGCTTCACTTGAGAATGGACTCCTATGCCGAAATGGAATGGGATAACTTTGCTATTCCTTGGAGTCCTACTACCTGTGTAGAACTCAACCTTCAGATTGATGAACTGGACTCGAACCTCTTATCAATGGAGGTAAGTTTGTTTATTTATTTATTTATTTATTTAATTTTTTTTTTTTTTTTTTTTTTTAGATGAGACTCATGTAAGAGTTAACAAAGTTTATTTTAATATTCATAGAGCTTGATTTATACAAATAAAAATATTGTATTAAATTAATACATTGTTATTTTCTTTCACAGGAAATTGTATCTGAGATACGAAATGAAAATTCTGCTTTTAACACAACTTGGGATGAAGTTATTTTTTTGTTTGAAGACATTTTGAACAACCAAGACCCCCAGAACGAGTTCTACCTTGATGACCCAGCCAAAGAGTTATACCTTGGAGATCCACAAAATCCTGAAAAAGAGTTTTACCATGATGATACTTGTTGTGAGTTATCAAAACAAAACCCACTGAACAAGTTCTACCTTGATGAGCCAGAATACAAGTCATACATTGGAGACCCACAAATTTCTGAAAATTGGGAAAGGGGAGTTCTCCCTGATGGTCCGCAGTTATACTATGTGAGACACATCATAGAAACCCTAAAAAATTGTGAAATGGGAATTCTCCCTGATGGTCCGCAGTTATACTATGTGAGACACATCATAGAAACCCTAAAAAATTGGGCAAGGAGAGTTCTCCCTGATGGTCCGCAGTTATACTATGTGAGACACATCATAGAAACCCTAAAAAATTGGGCAAGGAGAGTTCTCCCTGATGGTCCGCAGTTATACTATGTGAGACACATCATAGAAACCCTAAAAAATTGGGAAACGGGAATTCTCCCTGATGGTCCGCAGTTATACTATGTGAGACACATCATAGAAACCCTAAAAAATTGGGCAAGGAGAGTTCTCCCTGATGGTCCGCAGTTATACTATGTGAGACACATCATAGAAACCCTAAAAAATTGGGAAAGGGAAGTTTTCCCTGATGGTCCGCAGTTATACTATGTGAGACTTATCACAGAAACCCCAAATATTTCTGAAAATTGTGGTTCTACCTTGGGGACTTGGAAAGATGGTTATATTTTTGGAGACTCAGAATGGGGGTTTTGTTTTGATGACTCGGAATGTGATACCTATCTTGGAGGCTCAACAGGAATGTGGTTATACCTTGGGAACTTGGAAAGTTGGTTTTGTTTTGGAGACTCTACCTGTGGGGTCCATCTTGGAGACTCTTTGGATTCTAAAGCAATGAACAATGTTCTTTGTTTAATGACGCTTGATTTAAGCAATATCAAGAAAGTTCGAGGAAGAAAATGCTGGAAAATTCTTTCTTCCCATTTCTACTTCTTCAAACTTGAAAGCCTTGAAAGACAGAATTGGAAGAAGAGGAAAAAAAATAAAAATGAAATACATATTTTTAAAAAAGAAGAAAAAAAAGATTATGTTAGGGTTTGGGTGGGATTTTGAATGTGAGGGTTAGGGATGGGGTTGGGTTAGGGATGGGGTTGGGTTAGGGTTGGGATTTTGAATGTGAGGGTTAGGGTTGGGGTTGGGTTAGGGATGGGGTTGGGTTCGGGTTGGGATTTTGAATGTGAGGGTTGGGGTTGGGTTAGGGATGGGATTGGGTTATGGTTGGGATTTTGAATGTGAGGGTTAGGGATGGGTTGGGGTTGGGTTAGGGATGGGGTTGGGTTAGGGTTGGGATTTTGAATGTGAGGGTTAGGGATGGGGTTGGGTTAGGGATGGGGTTGGGTTAGGGATGGGGTTGGGTTAGGGATGGGGTTGGGTTAGGGATTGGGTTGGGTTAGGGATGGGGTTGGGTTAGGAATGGGTTGGGTTAGGGATGGGGTTGGGTTAGGGATGGGTTTGGGTTAGGGATGGGTTTGGGTTAGGGATGGGTTTGGGTTAGGGATGGGGTTGGGTTAGGGTTTGTATATTATTATGACTCACTCACACATACACAAAAGTTAAGCCCCAACTGGAAAGTTGAGGGATTCTGTGTTTGGGGTTCACAGATTTAAAAACGTATCCCCATTATACACACACAAAAGTTAAGCCCCAACTGAAAAGTTGTGGGATTCTGTGTTTGGGGTTCACAGATTTAAAAACGTATCCCCATTATACACACACAAAAGTTAAGCCCCAACTGAAAAGTTGTGGGATTCTGTGTTTGGGGTTCACAGATTTAAAAACGTATCCCCATTATGCACACACAAAAGTTAAGCCCCAACTAAAAAGTTGTGTGATTCTGTGTTTGGGGTTCACAGATTTAAAAACGTATCCCCATTACATTTTATTTATTTATTTATTATTTTCAAGGGTATTAACTGCTTACTTGTGTTTTTTGTAATTCTTGCGAGTAAAATGAACCCAAGATTTCTTCTCCATTTAAATCATATAATTTGTAGGTCCAAGGGACTGTATCCATTACATCAATGATTTTAAATAATTCACGAGTCCATTTTTGTGTATAACCTTTCTCAAAATGACTTTTCCATTTGTATATTCTTACAATATCACCAACTTTAAACTTGGGCTTTCTCAAATTAATCTCCTTTTCATATTCTAATTTTGTAAATGTTTCTGATGGTTTTGATTTTGTTGATGAATGAACTGTATTATTGTAATTATCTACAATATCCTGAATTAAATACACCCATTTTTGAGAACCGAGTTGTGTGAATTTTTTATATAATTTCTCTTTTAAAGTACGATTAAAACGCTCAATAACAACTGCCTTTCCTTCATTAAAGGTGCTGTATAATTTAATACCCTTCCCCTTAAGAAATTTCATGAATATTTTGTTATAGAACTCTGTTCCCTCATCAGTCCATAACTTCTTTGGTTTCCTTTTATCCCGATCAAATATTAGCTTAAAGGCTAACATTAAAGTATCACCCCTTTTATTTTTTAAAGGGACAACCCAGGCAAATCTACTCCTCAAATCAATAACGGTTAAAGCATACCTGTATCCCCTGTCATTATTCAATTCAATTAAATCAGCGGACCATATGTGGTCGGTGTATTTAGAATAAACCTTCCTTCTTTTAAACTTTGTGATTATAGGTTTGTGTAATTCTTCAGCCAAAAGCTCCTCAGTCTTGATGACATCATTAGAGCCTAATAGTTTTTTGAGGAATAACCAAGACCAAGTTTCAATTTAGCATTTATCAAATTTCTCACAATAAACCTATCAACTTTCTCTCTCAACGTTGGATTTTGTATCAAAGACAAATTATACAACATTTCGCTGTCGGCTTTATGTTTTTCAGTCAACGTAGTGGTTTTCCCATAAGCAATATCATGCTTCATACACACTTCGTCAACCCTATTTGTAGGTTTAGACCAAGGTTTAGGATTGTCAGCCTCATCTAATCTTTTATCCAAGTTTGTTCCTGGACCACAGAAAGAATACCCTGGAAGGTGTAATTCCCCTGGAATTCCAGTTGTTGTAAATTTACTTCCTGACAGAAACTTTTGTATGTCTCCTCCTCTTTTAGGAGAGATGAATTGGCACTTTTTAGAGCCACATACTTGACATATTCCTTTTTGATAAACTCTATTATTTTTAGCTTTAACATAAGAGATATTTTTAGATTTAGTTTTCTTTTTACATTTGAGACAATAACTCATATTTATTTATCAGAAAAATTCCGACAGAGTATCAAAACCTTTTTGGTTTTCAACATATACATTTCAATCTTTATTTTTAAAACATAAAGAATCCTAAGGAATGCCTTCACTCTCTCCTCCATTTATTTACAAATAAAAACTAACTAAAGTCAATGACACCAACATCATCAATCACATAATCTTTTCCTTCTTCTTCTTCTTCTTCTTCACCACTTTCTCGTTTAAATCTCCTCCCTGAAATTGAAGACATTGACGTTGTTATTTTTGAAACCATTTTCTTCATAAGAGTTGTTAATTCTTTAATTTCCTCTTCGGTGTGTTGAGATTGATTTATTTGCTGTAATACACTCAATCTTTTACGAATCTCACTGATTTCCATCTTTTTATATTTTTCCTCCCTCTCTCTTTGCTCCCTTTCCTCCCTCTCCTCCTTCTCCTTTTTCTCCCTCTCCTCCTTCTTCTTTTTCTCTCTTTCCTCCTTCTCCCTTTTCTCTCCTTCCTCCTTCTCCTTTTTCTCCCTCTCCTCCTCCTTTTTCTCCCTCTCCTCCTTCTCCTCCCTCTCCCTTTCCTCCTTCTCCTTTTTCTCTCTTTCCTCCTTCTCTTCTTCAACTCCTTCCTCATCCCTTGCTACCCTTGAGTTTGAACCCCAAAGAATATTATACATATACTCATCTGGATTTTGAGATATTCTTGTATCTATAATTATTTTTCTCATAATAGGATACCAATAAGATTTGTTGACGATTTCTAAAAGAGTTTTATATTTCATAACTTTGAGAAGTTCATTTTTATTTAATATTTTAAACAAGTCTCTATTTGTGGGTTTAACAATATCAGTATAAGGCCAGTTTTTAATGACAAAATTCCCATGTATATGCTCCAAATCATAAGGTATGTAATACCGAGCACCCTTTTCTTGTAGGTATCCTTGAATACAAAAATTATAATTCTCTTGTAGTCTTCTTCCTGCCATTTATGTATCAGAAATATATGTGAGATTAATATTATGACAGGTAATACCACCCCATCTTCCCACTACCAAATCGGTTTGTATTCCTCGGCTTTCTATCCTTATCTCATTACCTTCCTTCTTTGTCATGCGAACCATCGCTATACTATCATATATTTTTCTTTTCTTAAAATCACGTATTTGTTGTTTACTAATTGTACTTCCACATAAATCCTTATCCTCACCAAGTGGATAATATTCTTCTTTACGAGACTGATTTAAATCATGTAGGTCTTCTATGTTTATTGAAAAAGACCAATTATACCCTAAATCAGGCATATCATACCCCCATTTATTAATTCGCATATTAACTAAATGTCCTTCTTTATAAAATTCAATTGTAAGCAGGTAGTTAAATTCAATGAGGAAAGGTGTATGGTCAGTATAACCAGGTGTTGTGGTTGTAAATTTTACTTGTTTCACAAAACGTGCTGTTTTCTTTAAAAATATATATTGTGATAAATCACTTAATCTAATTAAGTCATTCGCATCTGTAGGGTTTGGATAATTGATTAATTTATAAGTATTCTTCATATTAATATTTTTACTTACACTATATTTTTGTCGTTCAGCCTGTGCCTTTGTATAATAATTTGATAAATCAATATCCTGAGAGGATTTTCCAAAGATAGAACCATCTTTTCCAACATAAGTCATTTATATTAGATTAAAAATGATATCATAAAAATTTTCATTATTGTTGAGTTGAAATAATACATATAAACATAATTGACCACAACATTTAGAATTAATTTCTTGAACTTGAAATGTTTGATAAACACCATTCTGTAAGAATTGTATTACTTCAACAGGTGGTGGCATACCATAACTATCAAAATAATATTTATCCTGACTATTATGAATACAAACCCAATGAGAACCATTCTGTGTGTCTAAATTCATAATAATATTCTTTGTATTCTTATTTATATGTATTAATTCATCTCTCATACAAATAACCACATTATCAATTTTTAGTGTTTTACAATACTTAGCTAGTTCTATATTTGACGTTGTATTCTTTCCAAATTGTTTAAACCATTTATCCATTTATTTATGAGAAAGATACAATCCATTACCCCGTTTAGTTAGTTTAACACCCGCTTGAGCGATAGAGAAAAGCATATCTCCAACCAACAATCTAGCTTTATCAGGTAGACTTTCAAGTTTTTGAGCAAAATCTACAATTACACCACTTCCACTAATTTGTTTCTCCAACTCCTTGTTATGTCTTTCCAATTCTTTTTGAGCTTTTAGTTGTGCCTTCCTTTCGTTAGCAGTTTTTACCGCTGCTGAAATACCACCAGTCAATGCTCCCGCCGCACTTAAACCAGCAAATAAAGGAATTAGAAACGGGAGAAATCCTCCTCTTGACTCGTCTATTGAATATTTCTTTAACATAGGTTTCGTCATTTTAATTTTAAGTGATCCAACATCATTTAGTGTTTTTACTTGTGTGTGTGTGAGTAAAACATCAATTCTTACAGCTCCTTTTCTTTGAATTGTATTAACATTAATAATACAAGGCTTTTGATTTTGAATACAAGATGTTAATTTATTAAGATTGATTTGATTAACATATACCCCAACCATTTATTTATGAGAAAAAACCTATGTGATATTAATCATAACACCATTATCTGTATTAATCTGTAATTCTGTTTCCTCCAAAAGCAAACAATATGCATTAACCTCTTCACTCTCCCCTCTTTCAATGTATAGAGAAGTATCCACTCGATTAGACTTTATAGTTTCCTTTTGAGAACTCAGGTCAATTGCGTAGATTGTATAAAGTTTTTGAAACGCAACCATATCCAAAATAGGATCATTATTACCATTACTTTCACACACCTTTTGGTAGGACTTGTAGGCTTCCGCATAATCATTTTTTTCCCAATCAATTTCCAATCTATCTCGCGGATAAAATGTGCCATCAAGAGAAACCCGAAGTTGTTTCACCTTAGCATTATCACTCAGCGCATTATTCTTATTAGTACCGTCCTCTCCATCTGGTTTTTTAAAAATGAGCCAGAGGTATCGTGGCTTTCCTTGAAGAACACCCAAATTCCAAGTGTAGGTAGTGTGTTCCAGTTTAACGTGTTGACATCTTCTTTTAAGGTATGATACATTTAGCGGTTTCTTTGAGTTAAGTCTTCTATTTAACATCTCTTCCGTTTTAAGATTAGGAGTATATTCACTGATATACCAACACAAATCATTAATAACAAATTTATTGTTGTCTCCAAAAGCATTTTCATCCCCAAAAAGCAACCTATTTACATTATCATTCCTTTGTAGTTGAAATCTAATTTTAAGACCATACAAAACTTTATCATAATCGCAAAATCCAAATATACCTTTAAGAGGTACTGCTACGGTAAAACTATTCACTGCTTTTGTTTCATCATTATACATTGACTTCCTTTGACTATAACCAGGGTCTGCGTTTGTACCCGTTGACATATCAGGAATAAAACCTTCAACAGCTCCCTTACCCATTCTATCACTAAACGAATATAGTGTAAATTTCATCATTTCAGATGTAGCAGAGACATAATCAACCGCTTCAACCTCTTGTGTTCCAATATACAGGCGGACACTGTCAAACATTTTCCAGAAGAAATCATTTTCGAGTGTAGCATTAGTATTATTCGCAGCCTTAGTGAATTTAAATTTACACAGCAAGAAACTATCAGCTATATTCAAGTAAGTTTGTTGATTATTTATTTCAAAACTTTTTGTTCCGTTTGAATTCCAGTCTGTTCCTGTTATAGCATTTACCTTAAAATAGTCTTCCTTTTTAGTGGAGTTTGAAATGATAATCGTATCATCCAAATCATAGATACTATCAATCGCTTCCATACTTGTATTTATATAGCATTAAAATTGTTGAAACCCTGACCCAAGTATTTTAATGATTTTTTGTCGTTCTTGTGAAGATAGTTGAGTTTTACCTTTTTTTATTTCTTTGATTGCTTGTAATTTATGAGACTCCTTTTGAGCATCTTTTATACTCTTTATAGCACCCGCAACGGAGCCCACGGCAGAAGCAGTTGAATCAATTAGGTCTTTATGTTTAAGGATGGTTGAACCAATACCCATTAGAGTATCAATTATCCCATCTCCTTTATTTCGAAATTGATGACCTACACCTCGTTGTCTCTTAGGTTTATAGTATCCTCTACCCACATACCTTGTATAGTCTGGTGAAAGGAACATGCCCTCCCCTGTAATTATTTTATATTTTCCCAACTCGTGTTTTCTCACAATAACCATTATTTATTTATTGAAAAACTTCACGTAGGTGAATTCTGATGGATATAATTTCATCATTAAAGGATATCATACGATTATCTTGGTCGGTTATCCTAAAACTTACTCTGTATATGGTTTTTCCTGACACAGGTAAATAGACAAGATTTTTTGGTTCCATATTAAATTTATAACCAATCGGGGTTGAGTATGCACTGAATGAAAATATTGTATTTGTTCTTATTCCATCGTTATAAGCACCATCAATCAAATCACAATGAATTAATACTGAATTTATACCGGAGGATATTTGGATAACATTATCACTGTAAAACGTCCCGTTATTTTCAATCTTTTTTGAAGAGAAACCCAATAGCTCTCTAAACGAATTTTCAATCGTGAAATCAACTTTATAATTATTTTTAAGTTTAATAGTTGATTTTGAAGTGTGTTTTTGAATATCTATTACAATATTTTTTGGTTCATCACCTTTTTCTTTCATAAGGCGAGAGACTTCTGAAGATATTTGCGAAATCTCGTAAGCTCCAGGTGAAACGGTTATAGTTTTATATCCACTTCCTGGATTATAACTAAACTTGTTGTTTTTCTCTGTGATATTAAAAAGGGTATTGTAAGTTTCCATTGACAACAAAGATGCCTCATATGAGGTAAGGGGGTCAAGTTGTAGTGGGTAAGGGAATGAAGCTGTGTAATCGCTCGTTGTGAAATTAAAACTAAGAATTGTGCTTCTCATCTTATTTAATATCTAATAAAATATCTTTGTATTGACATTTATTAATTATTTTCATGTTCATCAACTGATCTAAAATGGCTGAGGATTCATTAAAACAATTGTTGTTTCCAGCCTTCTTACTACCTAACAACAATAATAGCCTATTAACTAATTGTGATGGGTCATTTGGAAGAAAACTAACACCCGAACCAAGCTTACTTAAAGCATCAATAATATGTTTCTCCTTCTCATTCTTCTTACTTTTACCAGCAACAGAAACTCCATAATCAAGTGCATTTAGCAACTCAATATATACCCTATCTTCCTCTCTTTCCATATCAAGTGGTTCCTCAAAATATTTTGAACCGCTGAATCCGGGGTTTGTTAGAAGAAACATTAATCTTGGAGTTAATTTAACATTTGGTTGAGTAGAACTCAAGAACATCAATTCATCATTAAATATCAATACCTTTTCTTCCACAAGATGAAACACTGCTGGTTCTTCTGTTGGAATGAGACCTGCTCTGGTTTTTGAACCCGCCGAATATTCATTGTTTTGAAGAGCTTCCACAACATAATTAGGGGGTTGATTTACCTCCTCAAGTTTCCGAAATAATCCCTCGTCATCATATTCTAATTCACCAAGTTCTTGTTTTGTTATCTGACTAAAATCTTTGAGCATTTGAAGTTTTTTCGGAGTAAATTCTACCGTGGGAACTGTAGGTGAGTGTTGAGTTTTCAAAAGTGGTTTAAAGAATTTCTCTTGTTTTCTTTCAAAGGCTTCTTCACCAGTTAGTTTCTGTCTCCGTTACTTCTTTATCTCTTCCTGTTGTTTAACAACTTTTGAAACTAATTGTTGATGTTCCTTAAACTTTCTTTCTCTTTCTTCGGTATTCATTTTCTGTATTTATTTATTGAAAAATATCATTTAGCATCTCATCTTGTTTCACAACAATATATTTATATTTTCCAATCGTGTGTTTCATATAATTTTCAAATTCTTTTTTACTACATAACGTAGAGCAATTATCTCTCCAAAAATTATTTACATCTATTGAATTTAACTTAAATAAAATAAAAGTATTGGCATTGTTTCTTATTGAGCGTCGAGGGAGTTGAAAATATGATTGACTAAGATATATACAATTACAAGAAGAATGTCTCCCTCTTGTATAGTAGCTATCCATTACTGTTTGGTTTCTCTCATTAACACAATCATCAAAGATGACGAGGTTCTTTTTTGATTTATCTAAATCTTGAGGTGAAGGTATATCATCCGTATTATCACTGAGAATACAAGTTATGGGTTTCGATTTTGATTTCTGTGTATCACAAAATAATTGTATTATATCTTCAATATTATAATCATTCAGTTTGTTTTGAAGTTTAAATAAACCGATAATGTCTTCCTTTTTAAGACCTGCATTAAAACCCTGTGAGAGTAGTTGATACTCGGGTTGAAAACTTGACTTTGTAAAAATTATTAAATTATCATAATCTAAAAAATTAGGACCAAGGAGCATCTTTAAAAGTAAACAGGTTTTCCCACATCCGCTTGAACCAACTATTAGACATCTCAATGAATTTGGAATGTTTTTATGGTTATTAAATTTTATCTTATTTTCCCAAACGGGTAAAAAATCATTCATTTATATATTTGGAAAACAAGTCATCCAACTTTTTTTGAGCTATTTTAGAAACTCTATATTTTATCCTGAGTTCGGGTTTAATTTCAAAATAATTCATTATTTTATTTATGTAGTATCTTGTATTAACATTTCCATTAAAATTATTTTGAATAATAAATATCATTAAACCCTTATACATTTCCTCAATACAAAGAGTCTCTTTCCTTGTAAGAAATGGTGTATTATCACCATAATGCTTAACATTCATCTCTCTTATTAATCTTGTAAAGTAATTCATTTTTGGTTCTAATTTAAAAGAGTTATATGTTTTTTTATATTTCTTATTATCATTAATTAGAATATAATCACAGAATAAACATTGTTTATATGAATCCTCATCATTAAGCCCCACTCTATCACAAGCCGGACAATTCTCTAATTTATCATATGGAGAGTCTGGAAATTCTAAATATCCTTCAGAACTTATCATATTTATGTGGTAAATTTTTACTTAAACTAAACGCAAGTTTATTCATTAATAAATACAATGTTTCAAAGCACAAAAGACAAATTTCAATCAATCTCTACTTCGGTGGAAGATATAGAAAAATATGTCAAAGATGTTAAATTGAACAAAGATAAATATGGAAATTTTTGGGTAAAACCAGTTATGGAAAATAACATGAGCCCCTCTATTTCATTTAAAGGAAGAGCTCTAACTATACCTGGAAAGACATCCATAAAAGTAAATCTAACAAAAGTTTCTCCTCTACTCCTGGCAATTTATTCAAAGCTTGAAAAAGTGATTGACCACGATACTTTGAAAAAGAATGATAAGACCATTAATAATTCTAGAGGAGACATTTGTATTTTCTTTAATAATCCAAAGGGTGTAGATCTAAGTAAAATGAATGATGTTAATATTTCTGGTGAAATGTCATTTCGTTCTATGATAGTTAGAGATTATTTAAAGATAACTTTTGATATAAAAATTGTAGAGATTGAATCTGTTAATGAAAGAAAGTATATAGATATTGATGGGAATATTTTTCTTGCTAATTAAATTTGAGTCAATACAGCAGTGAAGATTTTACTATTTCATTGAACTCGGACGATAGTGATGATAGTATTTCATTGAACTTGGACGATGGTGATGATAGTATTTCATTGAACACAGATGATAGTTATGATACTAATAGTTTGTGCTCAAATGATAGTTATGAGAGTAGCTTTATTGATGACTCTGAGTATGATTCTGAGTATTCATGTGATAGTTATGACTTAGATGATTCTGAGTGAAAAAGTGTTTTAGTTTAAGCACAGCGATATATATAAAACGGAGCTGTAAAGCTCAAAAGTGTTTTATTTTAAGCACAGTGATATATATAAAACACCACGTTTTCTCACGCTATAAATATGGTTTATTGTGATACTTGCGAGAAGGAAGTAAAATATTATAAACAACATATTCTCACCGCAAAACATACATACAACATTTTAAACAAACTTTCCCCTCTTCCACCTGAAACAAAACACTGTTCTACATGTAATAAAAATATCCTCAAGAAAGGCTTCAAAATACATCTTAAAACAAATCTACATTTATCAAATTTTATCACAACTAAAAACTCTGATGGAGCATTCAAAGGACATATTAAAATAAGAGTCTTTAACTTCAAACCTCCTGAACCAGAGTCTATAGTTGATGCTGTAGAAATAGTTAAACCTGCTGTTCAAATGTTGATTGAAAAAACACTAAAGGAAATGAAACCACTTAAATTTTATATGGGAGTAAAATTAGAAATGACAAAGGATGAAGGAGTTATAGATGCACCATACATGAGAACTGAGCCACACTTTATATCTTCATATCAAGATTTTAAAACATCAGGAGTCTATGATGAACTTATTAAACAAGAGCAAGATGTGGATAATTCAATCGTAGGAAGTGGATTCAATATAGGAAAAATTATTTACATAGACATTCATATTCTTAAATCAGATCCTCTAAAAGCTTCTTCTTACATTGATTTACCCAGTGTTATCAAAAATAGAAAAGCAGTTATCAATATCAAAAATAAAGACAATAAATGTTTTCTCTGGTCTATTTTAGCACACTTACATCCTCCACATTTTCATGATGAAAGAGTATCTCATTATAAAAAATATGAGAATACATTAAATACGAAAGATCTAAAGTTTCCGATGACTTTAAATGATATTCCTAAATTTGAAAAGATGAATAATTTATCAGTTAATGTTTATGGTCTAACAGAAACAAACAACATTCAGGTTTTAAAGCTTTCTGACAATTGTAAACAAACTCATATTAATCTTCTATATTTTAATTCAGACGAAAATTCACATTATACATACATCAAAGATATTGCTAAATTAATAAAACCACAAGTCTGTAAGAGAACAAATAAAATATATATTTGTTTGCGTTGTCTTAACTTCTTCAATTCACAAGAAAGATTAGATAAACATTCAAATTATTGTGGCGAACATAAATCAACAGTAATCAATATGCCTAAAGAAGGCTCAAAGATCACATTCAAAGATGAAAATAAAAAGATCAAACATCCATTTGTTATATATGCTGATTTTGAAAGTATTTTAGAAAAAATTGATACTGCTTCTCAAGATCCAAAAGAATCATACACAAATAAATATCAAAAACATACTCCTTGTGGTTTTTGTTATTATATCAAATCATCCGTTGGTGATAAATATAACAAGTTAGAGATGTATAGAGGCTCAAATACCCCAGAGGAGTTTGTGAAACGACTAGAAAAAGACTGTGTTCGATTATCCAAGATAATGAGAGAAACCAATAAACCAATGTCCTTAACAAGTAAAGAAAAAAGGGAATTTATAAAAAACAATGTCTGTCATATTTGTGAGGAGAAAATTGGTAAAGGTCTAAAGGTTAGAGACCATTGTCATCTCACTGGTAAATATAGAGGTCCGGCTCATCAAAGTTGTAATATTAATTATCAACTCCCCTCTTTCATTCCTGTCTTTCTTCATAACAACGCTCATTATGATACACATCTATTTATCAAGGAACTCTCAAAGACTTCTGGAAGTATCTCAGCAATTCCAAACACGGATCAGAAATACATTTCATTCACAAAAACAATTCACACATCTCCTATTACTCATATCAGATTTCTTGATACATTTAAATTCATGGCAAGTCCATTGGTTAACTTTGTTCAAAATCTAAAAGAGTTTCCATGTCTTTCAGAGTATTTTTTAGATAAAGATTTTCTAACACAAAAGGGAATTTACCCCTATGACTATATGGACTCATTTGAGAGATTCAATGAAACACAACTTCCTTCAAAAGAAAATTTCTATAACAAATTAAATAATAGTCATATATCTGATAAAGATTATGTACACGCACAAAATGTTTGGGAAAAATATAACATCAAGAATCTTGGCGAGTATCACGATTTGTATCTCAAAACTGATGTGCTTTTATTGGCCGATGTATTTGAAGCCTTTAGATCTGTTTGTCGCACTGGATATGGATTGGATCCTGCTCACTACTACACAGCACCTGGATTGGCCTGGAGTGCGATGTTGAAAATGACAAAACAAGATTTGGATTTGATAATCGATGTTGATATGCTTTTGATGATTGAAAAGGCAAAAAGAGGTGGAATTTCACAAGTCTGCTCGAGTAGATACGCAAAAGCAAATAACAAATATCTTCCAAATTATGATCCAATGAAAGAGAGTTCTTACTTGATGTACTATGACGCGAACAACCTGTATGGCTGGGCAATGTCTCAGGCTCTTCCTTATGGAAAACTTAGATGGGTAAAGGAAAAAGACTACAAAAACGTTTTACAAGATGTATGTATCTCTACACAAAAAGAATTGGATGAAGAAAAAGTTGGTTATTATTTTGAAATTGATTTAAAATATCCAGAGGAACTCCATAACCTACACAAAGATCTCCCATTTGCTTGTGAGAAAGAAAGTCCAAAGAAAGAATGGTTGAGTGATTATCAACGATCGTTTGATATAGGTGAATCAACAGAAAAATTACTTACTACATTATATAACAAGAAAAATTATGTTCTACACCAAAGAAATTTGCGACAATATTTATCAAAAGGTCTAAGAGTAGAGAAGA
>NW_027619418.1:0-22500 GCF_964187855.1 Myxine glutinosa
GAAGGGGAGCTATCCTTATTTAATAATGCAACGTAGTGTCAATCTAGTGGACACAGAGCCTTAATTAAACATAGAATAGGAAATAATTAGCAAGATGATTCTAAGATTGGCTGCGTGTTGCGATGGCCTAGGGTGTGATATTTAATAATTAATAAAAGGGGGATTATATTACTCAGGGGGATATTTACAAGTGAAGGGGGTTCCCAAATCTGTAACAATATATATATATGTATATATATATATATATACATATATATATATATATATATATATATATATATATATACTAGCAAAGGTACCCATCAATGACAGGGGGCGCACAAATGTCTCACCTGAAATGAACAACTTCCTTTGGAGTGTGTATTGATAGAAATGGGAATTCAGTGTAAATATTCAGTGAGCAAATGTTGCAATGGGTGCAGCTGGTAACCTCGACAGCGTCGTTCCATTCTATCAGCTAAGATTTACAATCCATGCTTGTTGTACCTCCAAAGTACTGCTCAGGAGTGAAGGTGATATTATGAAAGCTCAGCTGGGAAACGGGTTTAGGCATGTTTTGGGCCTACAGCCTGATGGAAGATCACCAAATTTCTTTCTATGCCAACTGACCACCTCCAGACACCTATCTCTCTCCACATCGTTTCTTCAGCTACGACCTTCCCCTCTCTCTATATATTCCCCAAAGCTTTGCTTTCATCAAATTCCCACATCATTTCATTCTGGTTTCCCATTCGATGATCCAGAGATCAGTAGTTTCAGTTTCTCGTTTCAACATCAGTTTCACTTTGAGATATCAGTTCAGATGCACCATCGCAACTTTTGATGCGACGCGAATAGTGCATGGAAAAGGTCGTCAAAACCAATTTTGGGAGGAAATTTTTTCGAATGATCTAAGGGTCTAAAGTTTTTTTTCGGGTCATAAAGGGGTCTAAAGTGTTTAAAGAATCTATGATCTTCAAAGGGCCAAATGGGGTCAAAAGGTGCCTAAGGACGAAAGAGCAAAAGGGGTCAAAAGTGTCCAAATGGTCCTAAATTGGCCAAAGTGTGTTAAAAAGTCAATAGGTCTGAAAAGTGTCAACAGGTGTATATGTCTCACAAGGGTCAAAATGGTATGAAAGGGTGTAAAGGTCTAAGGGGTGTAAAAGGTCTCTAAGGGGTTTAAAGGGGTGTAAAGGGTTGAAAAGGGGGTCTAAGGTGTGTAAGGGGTCTGAAGGTGTGTCAGTGGTCAAAGGGGACGAAGGGATGTAAAGGCTCTAAAGGGATCTAAGCGGTGTAAAGGGTCTAAGGAGTGTTAGGGGTCCAAAGGGGTGTAAATGCCTGAAGGGGTGGGTCTAAGAGGTGTAAATGGCCAAAGAGGTAAAAGGGGTGTAAAGAGTCTAAGGGGAGTAAAGGGTCTAAAGGGTTGCAAATGGCCAGAGGGGTCTAAGGGGTGTAAAGGGTACAAGGGGAGTAAAGGGTCTAAGGAGTGTTAGGGGTGTAAATGGTCGAAGGGGTCTAAGGGGGTGTAAAGGGTCTTTGGAGTGTAAGGGGTCGAAAGGGTAGTAAATGCTCAAAGGGGTATAAGGGGTGTAAATGGTCTAAGGGGCTGTAAAGGGTCTAGAGGGGTCTAAGGGTTGGAAACGGGCTAAAGTGTGCAAAGGAGTGAAGGTGTAGTAAAGACATACAAACGGGAAACCTTGGGTTCATAAATAAATTAACTCGGGAGTGCAACACAACAATAACGGGCCAAATGATCTCCTCATCTCAGTCATGCTATAAAACCCATTTTCAGGTATATCGTGGTTAAAAATCTGACGGTAGAAAGTTTTGTTGTGATTAACCTGGGGAGCTCAAAGCAGTGTGATCCCAAACACAGCAAAACAACAACTCACCTTGTTGTGAGGATGAGGTAAACATTGGAGTGGTGGTTGTCGAGTGGTGGTTTGGCGCCACGTGGGTCCTTTTTTCTTTAAACTCTTTTTCACCCTTGAGAGTGAAGATAGATGAGCAGTAAAATTACCTTTAAAACGATGTATAGGTTGTGTTTGTACTATTTTCGGTTTTTGAATAATTAGCGAATTTGAAAGGTCATGTGACTCCTTATTTGCCGAATTTACCAATCATGGTAACTTCGTAATTAAGAGTTTTTTTCACATATGATAACATTTCGATAATATCGTAAGAAATGAAATACAGTCACGTGAAAAAGTAAGGTCACCCCATGTAAAGTTTTGACTTTTTCAACATATTTCAACATACAGCTATTTGTTCTTCATTTCAACAATATTGAAAGATAAAGGTGATATTGTAGCGGTTCCCGCTGAATGTACACAATCGCCTTGCACCTGCCAGGACGCGGCCAGGGCGCGATCGCCATGCCGGGCTCGTCCGGACGGGCCCAGACGCGCCTCTCCTGGGCATGCCCGGACTCGCTGTTCCCGGGCACGCCCAAACCTCCCGGGCATGCCCGGTCTCGTCTTTCCCGGGCATGCCCGCTCTCGCCTTTCCAGGGCTCGCCCAGAGCACCTGGGCACGCCCAGCCTCGACTTGCCAGGCCGCGTCCAGGACGCCCGGGCATGTCCAGACTCGCCTTTCCAGGGCTCGCCCAGAGCGTCCGGGCATGCCCGCTCTCGCCTTTCCAGGGCTCGCCCAGAGCGCTCGGGCACGCCCAGCCTCGACTTGCCAGGCCGCGTCCAGGACGCCCGGGCATGTCCAGACTCGCCTTTCCAGGACTCGGCCTTGACACCCGGGCATGCCCGGTCTCGGTTTTCCCGGGCAAACGCCCCGGCATAAATGTGTATATATATTGCTGCCCGATAAACGGGCTTGTGAGAATACCTGAGCTGTTTTGTTTCAATCAAGCAACTCGGACGAATTCCGTCTTTGGTCGCGTCAATTCTTTCGACTCGCGTTGGAGCGCAGCTCCTTCAATATAATATAACAAATATCATGAAACATTTACATTTTGTAGTCCATTGTATAATTTAAATAAACATAAATGCAAATTTCGCATGTGGAAAAAGTAAGTACACCCCTACATTTATCACCACTTCAAATACCTAAAATTAGAATCAGGTGCAAATGATTAGAACATCGTTAGAGAGGATCTTGGAGGAACCTGTCTTATTTAAACCTCAGACATTTACTTTGGTTTGCTCTTTGTCGTTGAAGTGTGTGGTGTCACCATGCCTAGATCAAAAGACCTCTCTGAGGCCTTCAGAAAGAAGGTTATCGATGCCTACGAGTCTGGGAAGGGATTTAAAAAGATCTCCAAACAATTTGAAATCAATCATTCGACTGTCTGGAAGATCATCTACAAGTGGAGAAGATTCCAAACAACTGCCAACTTGTTCAGGCCAGGCCGCGCCAGCAAGTTCAGCCCAAGAACAGCCCGCACGATGCTGAAAGAAGTCTCTAAGAACCCCAGAATGTCATCACGGGACCTACAGGTAGCTCTTTCCACTGTTGATGTCAAAGTGCACGAGTCTACCATTAGAAAGAAGCTGCACAAATTTGATCTACATGGGAGGTGTGCCAGGAGGAAACCTTTGCTGTCCAGAAAGAACATCAGGGCAAGACTAAAGTTTGCCAATGAACACCAAGGCAAAGACCAGCACTTCTGGAACAATGTGCTCTGGACAGATGAGTCAAAGGTAGAGCTATTTGGCCACAGTACCAGAAGACATGTTTGGCGAAAACCAAAGACAGCATTTGACCACAAGAACCTGATACCAACTGTAAATCATGGTGGTGGAAATATTATGGTTTGGGGCAGCTTTCCTGCATCAGGGCCTCGGCAGCCCACCATCATAGAATCCACTATGAATTCTTCATTGTACCAGAGGGTGCTTGAGGATAATGTGAGGCGATCGGTCGGAAAGTTGAAGCTCAACCGAAGGTGGACCTTGCAACATGACAATGACCCTAAACATACCAGTAAATCCACCAAGGAATGGCTGAAAAGAAAGAAATGGAGGGTTCTGGAATGGCCAAGTCAAAGCCCGGATCTGAATCCCATCGATATGTTGTGGGGGGATTTGAAACGAGCTGTGCATGCAAGAAACCCCTCAAACATCGCACAGCTGAAAGAATTCTGCATGGAGGAGTGGGCAAAAATTTCTCCCAGTCGATGTCAGAGACTGGTAGACAGTTATAAGAAACGCCGACTTGAGGTTGTTTCTGCCAAAGGGGGCAATACCACGTATTAGAGCCAAGAGTGTACTTACTTTTTCCACAGAAGGAAATGGCATCTCTGTTAATTTTTTGTTGAATAAATTATTGCAAAGTCAATTCTTCATTGTTTTTTGTTCAATGAGATTACTTTTATCGATAGATACTGTTTAAATGAAGATCAAGTATTGATATGTCCTCATCTATCTATAATTCCAGTAATCTCTGTGTGTCTGTGTGTCTGTGACCGCTGTTTCTCGACAACTACCGGTCCGATATACTTGAAACTTGCCAGGTATATTGCTGGGGACCCGAGGATGTGCCTTTTCAAGGTTTGAAATTAATCGGACAAGTGCTTCCCAAGGTATGGTCACCGTACTCGCAAGCCGTTCGCTTTGGCTTTGCGAATGGACCAAACCATTTCATGTAAATAGAGGGGGGGAGGGTTCTGTGGTCGTTACTGGCTTTGCGAATGGACCAAACCATTTCATGTAAATAGAGGGGGGGGGGGTTCTGTGGTCGTTACTGCCACGTGGTTTCAAAGTTTTTTTTTGTTGTTGTTGTTTGCACGCATGTTTTTTTGCACGCACGTACGTGCTTGCCCGTACGGGCAAGCACGTACGTGCGGGCACGCCCTAGTCTCTATATAATTCCAGCAATCTCTGTGTGTGTGTGTGTGTCTGTCTGTATGCGACCGCTGTTTCTCGACAACTACCGCTCCGATATACTTGAAACTTGCCAGGTATATTGCTGGGGACCCGAGGATGTGCCTTTTCAAGGTTTGAAATTAATCGGACAAGTGGTTCCCAAGGTATGGTCACCGTACTCGCAAGCCGTTCGCTTTGGCTTTGCGAATGGACCAAACCATTTCATGTAAATAGAGGGGGGGGGGGGTTCTGTGGTCGTTACTGGCTTTGCGAATGGACCAAACCATTTCATGTAAATAGAGGGGGGGGTTCTGTGGTCGTAACTGCCACGTGGTTTCAAAGTTTTTTTTTGTTGTTGTTGTTTGCACGCACGTACGGGCAAGCACATACGGGCAAGCACGTACGTGCGGGCACGCCCTAGTCTATCTATAATTCCAGTAATCTCTGTGTGTGTGTGTGTGTGTGTGTGTGTCTGTCTGTCTGTATGCGACCGCTGTTTCTCGACAACTACCGGTCCGATATACTTGAAACTTGCCAGGTATATTGCTGGGGACCCGAGGATGTGCCTTTTCAAGGTTTGAAATTAATCGGACAAGTGGTTCCCAAGGTATGGTCACCGTACTCGCAAGCCGTTCGCTTTGGCTTTGCGAATGGACCAAACCATTTCATGTAAATAGAGGGGGGGGGGGGTTCTGTGGTCGTTACTGGCTTTGCGAATGGACCAAACCATTTCATGTAAATAGAGGGGGGGGGGGGTTCTGTGGTCGTTACTGCCACGTGGTTTCAAAGTTTTTTTTTGTTGTTGTTGTTTGCACGCATGTTTTTTTGCACGCACGTACGGGCAAGCACGTACGTGCGGGCACGCCCTAGTATTTTAAAAAGATAAAAAAACATTTCATGGGGTGTACTTACTTTTTCCACATGCGAAATTTGCATTTATGTTTATTTAAATTATACAATGGACTACAAAATGTAAATGTTTCATGATATTTGTTGTATTATATCACCTTTATCTATCAATATTGTTGAAATGAAGATCAAATAGCTGTATGTTGAAATATGTTGAAAAAGTCAAAACTTTTCATGGGGTGTACTTACTTTTTCACGTGACTGTACATCTCACCTGCGATTGAATATTTCTGTAATAGTGACCAGAAACCATTTGAAAATCGAAAAAATAATGGTTGCCAAGGTTACCCATGTCCCAGTTGCCAAGCACCCATTTTGTCGTTCATTCCCTTCACGTTTTCAATCATTATTTTCATATCGTTATTCATTCGCTCCTCCATTACCTTCATAAATTGCATTGAGGCCAGGGTATCTATCGGCACCGTCTCTACGGCGGGGGAGTTTCCATCCCTATGCTCCTCACCATCTATTTTCGGTTCACTTCAAACCTCCTCGGAATTTCCCTCATGCGTGTCCAAATCAGCATCCGCCATTACGTTTCTGATTGAAGCACTTCCCGCTCGCGTATTTTACCTCAGAAAATAACAAGAACTTTTAAATTGTCGAACCATGATGCCGCGCTTCGTGTACCCCAATCGGCTAAACAATTTATAGCGCCTCCACCTGCGAAAATTTTTCATCCAAATGCCGAGCGCAATGTACGCTCGACTGTGTCGATCTCCCGCCATGGACAAAAAAATTGTCCGTCTCGTCCAAATCCTCACTTCCTGACACCAGTTGTCGTGTGGACGGCTCTCAGTTAAGACAGAGCATCCACAGATGGCATCGAGCTTAACGAGGCGTTTCCAATTCAATGTCGGATCATACACGAGCAGTGGGGGTGGGGGAGAATGCCGCGGCTTACCTGTCAGTCCGACGATTTCTTCACCTGCAAATTAATAACTCAAACCTAAAGCGGAGTTGCTGTACAAAAATACACGGCTTTATTGCTGGACTCCGATAACAAAGAACGCGACGGAAGATAAATGTTCTAAATCGGGATGTCCCCACACCTCACTTCAAATACAAGACAACGGTGAGGATAAATAAAAGAAACGTTGTTTGTGGATGTGAGCTTATCTGTCCCTGGATGTAGCGTCCATCAGGAATCATCCAGGCTCCGTGGTGTTCGCTCTCCGTCAGGCCACGTACGCCACTGCTGGCAAGCCTCGCGCCCTGCGCGATCGCCCGCGAGGTCCCGTGCGTGAACGCCGGACAAGAGGATCGTCGGCACTCCAACGTCTCTTCAACATTAGTCGTCAAGCAGGCAGTTTGCGGATCGCAAGGGAAGAGGTCCGAATGGGGAGAAAAGGGCAAAAGCAAAAGGGAGGTCCGGGCAGGAACGAAGCCAAAGCGAGAAGGACCAAGAGAAGAGCTCAAAATTCCGGCGAGCGAGAGGTTTTACTGGCGGTCTTCTGACATCAGCTCGCTTTCCTTCCAACCAGTGCATCGCTTACTCGTAGCCTTTCACACCTTCTCACATCACCGGCGCTTCTCCTTCAATCAGCGCGTCGCTTGTTGTGGCTCTTTCGCGCCTTCCTCACTGATTGGCCGAGGTGCCATCGGTCGGTCATTGTAAGCGGGGATTTAATTAATGTGGTGCACTATTGGGCCGAGCTAATGTATGTGATGTGCTGCCATACGGGCCAAAGGGATGATCACCAGGTCTGACACACAGGGGAATTAGCTTCGTCCTTATTCTACTTATCATGCCCCATTCCTCGTAATGGGGACGAAGATACACTTAATCAGACATTTGGGATAGACAGGTCCTCTACTTATTTACATCGAGATGGTTCTAGCTACCCACAACAACTGGACCATGATACCTATACAGATCTACCTAAATCTATATATGCCCTACCCACCGACATAACAATATATACCTAATATAGCTATAATATAGCACTAATATATACCTAATATAGCCTGGTGTTGGCTTAGCGGTTAGGGTGCTGGCTTGGGATCCTAGGATCCTGGGTTTGAATCCCAGTCGATCGCTGAATTAACGCCAGGGGGGTTAACGCAGCCTGTCATCCTTCCGAGGACGGCAAATTGAGTACCAGCTTGCTGGGATGAATGATCCCAGTGTGTACCCCGGTTTAGAATAGGTACACGGTATCCCTGCGCATCGTAGGAGCATGACCAAGGGTTGGCGTTAGGAAGGGCATCCGGCCATAAAAACATTGCCTCAAACAGGGAACCATGATTGCCATGGGGCCCGCAAGGCTAACCCCTGCTCTAGTGGGGAAAAATGGCCTTAAAAACGATCATTCAATCATTCATATAGCTGTAATATAGCCCCAATATATACCGAATATAGCTATAGTATAGCCCTAATATATACCGAAGATAGCTATAATACAGCCCAAATATGTACCTAATATAGCTATAATATAGCCCTAATATATACCTAATATAGCTATAATATAGCCCAAACATAAATGTAATAGAGCTAAAATATAGCCTTTACATGTACTTAATATAGCTATAATATAGCATTAATATATACATAATATAGCTATAATATAGCACTAATACATACATAATATAGCTGTAATATAGCCCGAATATATACCTAATATAGCTATAATATAGTCGTAATATATAACGAATACAGCTACAATATAGCCGTAATACGAGTACATGGTATATACCTAATATAGCCCTAATATATACCTAATATAGCTATAATATATCCCTAATATATACCTAACATAGCCATAATATATACCAAATATAGCTATAATATAGCCATAATATATACCAAATATAGCTATAATATAGCCTTTATATGTACTTAATATAGCTATAATATAGCATTAATATGTACATAATATAGCTATAATATAGCACTAATACATACATAATATAGCTGTAATATAACCGGAATATATACCTAATATAGCTATAATATAGTCGTAATATGTATCTAATATAGCTATAACTTAGCATTAATATATACATAATATAGCCATAATATAGCACTAATACATACAAAATATAGCTGTAATACAGCCCGAATATATACCTAATATAGCTATAATATAGTCATAATATGTATCAAATATAGCTATGATATAGCCGTACTATATACTTAATATAGCCGTAATATATACTAAATGTCGCTATAATATAGCCGTAATATTTACCAAATATACCTATAATATAGCAGTAATATGTACCGAATATAGCTATAATATAGTCGTAATATATACCGAATACAGCTACAATATAGCCGTAATACGAGTATATAGTATATACCTAATATAGCCATAATATAGCCCTAATATATACCTAATATAGCTATAATATAGCCCGAATATGTACCTAATATAGCTATAATATAGTCCTAATATATACCTAATATAGTTATAATATAGCCCTAATATGGCTATAATATCTGGTCAGGTATTGGAGCAAGCGCTGGAGCAGAACGTCACCGCATCCACTTTCAGCTCCAGGGGCCTGCGTCAGGCCATCCCTGAGGCTGATGCCTGGCCCTTCCCTATCTCCTTGAGATACCGATCAACCTGCTGCAACCACGAAGCACGCGGTCGGCCCGTTGGCCTCCTCCACTCGCGAGGATCCCTTGCTGAGCGTATCTGGTGAGCTGGGTCAGCGTCCGGAAAATAAGCAACATGCCCATACAGCCGCCGCTGATGCTCACGGACCATACAGGTAACAAATCTCATCTGAGTCTCTCTCAGCAACAGCTCGTTGGACACAAAGTCCGAACAGTGATAACCATGGATTCTCCAAAGAGACTTGGTTCCGAAGGAGTTAAGTCTCATTCTCTGGCCCTTGGCGAGGGTCCAAGTCTCGCCTTCGTCGAGAAAGACTGGAAGCACCAAGGAATTAAAGACTGACTTTCGTCCTCCTGCATAGATTCCAACAGCGCCACACCCCATGATCCAGTGAATCAATTACTCCCCAGGCCCAACCCAGACGTCTAACAGCCTCTTGCTCACAACATGCGGAGACATGAATAACATTGTCAAGGTAAGTGAATCTCTTCGCGAACTCAACATCTTCGCTACAAACAGGCACAGACAAGACAGCAACATCCAAGATGTCATTGAAAGCCTGGATCTTGGTAATGACCCAGGAAATCTGTAATTCCAGCGGCTCACATCCTCATTCAGTGCCTGGAGGGCCCATGTAAGAATATCCAGCGTCTCCGTAAAGATGACTGCATCATCTGCGAAATCAATGTCAGAGATCTTGACACTCCCAAACGATGCACCGCAGCCTGACCTCTCTGACATATTCCCCAGAATCCAGTCCATACAAGCGCTGAAGAGTGTGGGAGCCAGTACACACCCCTGCCAAACTCCAGTAACAACTGGAAATAAGTCAGAGATGGAGCCACGACATCTCACAGCACTCTCAGTACCAGAGTATAGTTCAGAGATCAGATTAATCAGCATTGTTGGCACCCCACGAAGACCAATTATTCTCCAGAGGGCATCCCTACTCACCGAATCAAACACTGTTTGGAGATCAACATAGGCTGCAAACAGCCCCTGACGAAACTCTTGCTTGAGTTCGGTAAGGACCCGAAGCACAAGGATACGGTCAATCGTTGACCTCTTTGGTGTAAACCCGACTGCTCTGGTCGCTGGTGCTCAAGCAGATAGTGGAAAACCCTCTCAAGAATGATCCAAGCAAAGATCTTGCCCGGCACCGAGAGTAGCGTCACCCCTCAGTAGTTGTTGCAGTCCTGGTGATCACCATTCCCTTTCCAGAGGGGCACAACAAAGCCCCTCTTCCAGTCAGTTGGGATGATGCCTGTGCTCCAAACAGAGCACAGAACTGCATACAGCAACTCAAGTCCAGCATTTCCACCAGCCTTGAGAAGCTCAGCAGGAATGACACAAATCCCAGGAGTTTTTCCTCCTTTCAACCGTTCACCGCCACCTGTGTTTCCACAAGTGAAGGAGGTTCACAGTTAATTGAGGGGTCAGCATTTGGGATGGCAACACCCCTGACATCCAATTCAATAGCCGGTGGGTCAGCCTGGTACAGCCGCTCAAAGTAACCGGCCCAGCGGGCCTTCACCTTCAGAATCCTCTGTCAAGAGGGCACCGCCCTCTGCTCTAATCGCAGTACAACTAGGGACAGGCTTAGAGGAACGCGATTCAAGGATGATAATCGCATGACCACAGGTGATGCTCTACCCTTTCACAGATTCCTTGCACATATGCCTCCTTGTCTGCCCTCTGCGAATGTACAGTTTTAGGCCTCAGCTCCCTGAACAGTTCAGCTCTGCCATCAAGCCTGGCCCGGCGACTGTGGTCGATGGTATCGAGCGTCCCCTGAGAGACAAAGCTCTTCTTCGCCTGACATTAAGTTCCAAGACAACCACCGGCAACATCAAGGATTGTGGTCTTGAAGGCACTCCACAACTCAACAGGATCCCCCGAAGCATCCAGACCCCCCAATACCCCACTGAACCTGCTCGCAAACCCCTCAGCTACCCTCTCCTCCTTGAGCTTGCCCACACCAGTGTAGGCTGGGATGAAAGCATTCTCTTGTGTTTGAGCTGCAACTTCAGAGTTTCTACAACAAGCCTGTGGTCAGTGTTGAGGAACTGAGCACTCCGGTAGAGAGAGGGTAGACCCTGCAGTTCTGGAGCATCCGCCATCGACCATCAATGAGCACATGGTCAATCTCCTTCGCCACATCATCAGCATTGGAATGCCAAGTCCAGTGATGAGGCTGTGTGCACTGAAAACATGAGCCAGCCACCCTAAGCCCATGACTTCTTGCAAAGCTGAGGAACCTAGTGCTATTCTGGTTCACAGTCCCGGATCCATGATGACCAACACATGACTCATAACCATCCCTGTCAGTGCCAGTCGATGCATTGAAATCCCCCAAGACTAGAAGAGTATCTCTCCTGAGGCAATGATCAAGCACAGACTCGAGCGTGGCATAGAATTCCTCCTTCACAGTAAGATCGCTTTCCTCAGTTGGAGCATATCCAGAGACCAGGGAAATGACACCCAAGGAGTGATGAATCCTCAGTCTCATAATACGCTTGTTGACCGGTGTTACCTCGACTGTCATGGGAGTTAGCTTATTGGACACAGCTGGAGCAACTCCTTGGGCATGGTAACCGTCAAAGCGACCAGAACAGTAGTAGGTGTAACCAACCACCATGATCTCACCACTATCTGGCCTCCGAACCTCAGAGAGTACTGCAACACTGATGTTCAAACGCTGAAGCTCAGATGAGAGCAGAGTCAGGTGATCATCCTCTCTTAGAGTGAGAACGTTCCAGGCACCCACCCAAAGGGACTGCCTCAGATTAACCCAAGGAGACGGTCGTCTGGTGGTTGACACCTCAGCACCACTCCAACACACACCTCCACAACCCAACCCAGGAAAGTTATCCCGTGCTTTTCTCCAATCATCAAAGAGTGGGGGTCCCGAAGGCTTTGCCCCAATCCCGTCATCTGGTGAGCTGCCCTGCGAAGGGCAGCTGCATAGGAGGTACTCCCAATGAGTTTTTTTTTTTTAGTTATGCAGCCCGACTGCAGAAGGACGTCTGCAGACACAGTTGGGCATCAGATATGAATGGCCGTTGGCTCACAGGGAGTTCCTCTGTCCTTTGACAGGTCTTGTTTTAGCCCTGCTAGGTGTCCATATTCAAACACCCTCTGGCGGCAACTAGACCAGGCAGGAAAAAAAATCACTTTTCCTACCCCCCCCCCCCCCCCCCAAAAAAAAACCAAGAACTGATACATTCAAAGTACACCGCCCCCATGCCAAATATATAAATGTCCTCTAACACAGCCGCCAACACGGTACCGCCCCCATGCCAAATGTCTGCCAACGCGGCTCCAAGATGAAGCACCTGCGGAGCCCGGCAATACCGCCATGCAGCTCATAGAGACTGTATTGGGTGGGAGAGGTGTACAATAATTGATTAATTGCATAATTAAAATCAATAAATAATGATCAAAAAATATTTTCTTCATCAATTGGCTAATAGCATACCGAAACCACCAGTGCTTCATCCAAAGCTGTATGTTTTTGAAAATTAATTAAATTAGTCATTTATTGAAAAAAATAAAAAATAATTGATAAATAATTAATCGATTAATTGACTAATCAGTAAATTAATCGATAAATTGATTAATCAATATATCCAAAATATCCCTTTTAGCCTCATCACTTGGTCACTGTCATGTCTGAAAATCAGCTTCCCAGCTCAAAAGCTGCCTAAGATATTTGTCAGATGAGAAAGAAAATAAATGAGTAATTAATAATGAAAATAAATAAATAATAAAGGTAAGATAATAAAATTGTGAATCAATTGTCTTATACAATACCTAAACCACCACCGTTTCATCCAAATCAGTAACTTAAAAAAATTAATGAAGTCATTAATCGGATAAATTTAATAATTAATCGATTTGATTAATTAATAAATCAAAAATACCGTTTACAGTCAAATCACTTGGTCATTGTCGTGTCCAAATATCAGCTTCCTAACTCAAAAGGTGCCTGAGATATTGCCCAGATAAGAAAGAAAATAAATAAATAATAATCATAAAATAATAAAATAATTAACCAATTGGCTAATAGAATACTTAAACCACCACCGTTTCATCTGAATCTGTAACTTTTTTTTTTTTAAATTAGGTCATTACTCAAATAATCAAATAATTAATTAATTAATCAATCAATAATTAATTGATTAATTGATTAATCAATAAATCAAAAATATCGTTTATAATCACATCACTTGGTCACTGTCGTGTCCAAATATTAGCTCCCCAGCTCAAAAGGTGCCTGAGATATTGCCCAGAGGAGAAAGAAAATAAATAAATGATGAATAATGAAAATAAATAAATGATAAATAATGAAAATAAATAAATGATAAATAATGAAAATAAATAAATAATAATCATGGGAAAATTAAATAATTAAACATTTGGCTAATATAATACCGAAACCACCACCATTTCATCCGAAGGTGTAACTTAAAAAAATTGATGAATTACAGTCACGTGAAAAAGTAAGTACACCCCATGTAAAGTTTTGACTTTTTCAACATATTTCAACATACAGCTATTTGATCTTCATTTCAACAATATTGACAGATAAAGGTGATATAATATAACAAATATCATGAAACATTTACATTTTGTAGTCCATTGTATAATTTAAATAAACATAAATGCAAATTTTGCATGTGGAAAAAGTAAGTACACCCTTGGCTCTAATAGGTGGTATTGCCCCCTTTGGCAGAAACAACCTCAAGTAGGCGTTTCTTATAACTGTCCACCAGTCTCTGATAACGACTGGGAGAAATTTTTGCCCTCTCATCCATGCAGAATTCTTACAGCTGTGCGATGTTTGAAGGGTTTCTTGCATGCACAACAACAACAACAACAACATGCATTTTAAGGCCATTTTCCCTGCTAGAGCGGGGGTTAGCCTTGCGGTCCCCATGACAATCTTCTCCATTTTGCCCTATTTTCTGCATCTCTCCTTGTTAACCCCCTTGCCCGCATTTCTTCTTCCACCATCTTTAGCCAAGTCTTTCTCGGTCTTCCCCGTCCTCTACTTCCTTCTACATTAATTTCCATCACTCTTCTCAACCAGTCACTTTCATCCTTCCTCAACAAATGACCAAACCATCTCAACCTGTTCCTCCTCACAGCATCAATCACAGGCAATATTCCCATCATCTTTCGCAATTCATCATTTGTCTTCCTCTCTCTCAACGATACTCCGCACATCCATCGAACCATTCGCATTTCCACCCTTTCCAGCCTTCGTTGCTGCTCTACGTTCATTACCCATGTCTCGCTCCCATAAATCATAACACTTCTCACACATGCAGCATACACCTTTCCCTTCAACTTCAGCGACACTCCCCTCCTCATCAGCACGCCACCCAGTTCCCGAAACTTCTTCCATGCACATCTCACTCGAGCAACCATTGCCGAGTCTGATCCACCTTCTCCATTCAGCATGTCTCCGAGGTAGCAAAATGTTTTCACACCTTCCAACTTCACGCCGTCTCCAACATCCAACTCAACATTTCCTCCATCTGCAGCTCCCTCTGTGCACACCTTACATTTGAAAGTGGCTGCCACACTGGTAAATGACCCTCTCAGACCACTACATTTTTGATGAACCCACTCAGCGCACATTGTACATTGAATGGAGTTCACTCCGACACCCTTCCTGCACACAGCACACGGCCACTTCCCAGTTCTTTCCACCTCACCACATGCTTTACCACTTGCCATCACCTTCGTCTTTCCGATATTCACCTTCAGACCTTTTGTCTCCATACATTCCTTCCACTTGTTCATCTTTTCCTTCAGTCCATCCATACTTTCCGCAATCAACACCAGATCATCTGCATACAACTCCCACGGTAAACCCTCCTTTACGTTCTGAGCCAGCACCTCCATCACAGCTACAAATAGTAGTGGACTTAGTACGGACCCCTGATGCACTCCCACCTTCACCTCAAACTCACCACTGTTCCCGTCCTTCGTCCTTACAGCTGTGAGCGTTCTTTTGTCCATTGCCATCACTACTCTGATCAACCATTCCTCCACTCCTAACTTCCTCAATGCCCATGTCAATACTTTGCGTGGAACCCTATCGAATGCTTTCTCCAGATCAACAAATCCAAAAAACAACTTCTTCCTCTTCTCCATGTACTTCTCCTGCAACTGCCTCACAATGAAAAGCACGTCTGTCGTTCCTCTTCCTGGCATAAATCCAAACTGCATTTCGTCGATCTTCACTTTCTTCCTTATCCTCCTCTCCAACACCCTTTCCAATACCTTCATTCCATGCTCCAATAACTTTATCGCTCGGTGCGAGCCACACTCCAGAGGGTCACCTTTCCCCTTGTATAGAGGGACGAGGGTACTCAGTTCCCAAGCCACTGGAATGCGGCCTTCTTTCACCACCAGATTACAGATCTCTGTCATTCTCTTCACACCCCAACTTCCTGCTGCCTTCAACATATCTCCCACAACTCCCGTTGGCCCTCTGGCTTTTCCACTCTTCATTGCTTTTATCGCTTCCTCAACTTCCTTCTCAGTTATCTTCTCTGCCGGTCCTAAAACTGGGTTACTCTCTATGTTGCCATCCCATTCATTCTCTGTATTCAACAGCATTTCCATATATCTTTTCCATCTTCCTTTAATTCCATCTGGGTCGACAACAATTTGTCCCACTTCATCCTTCAAGCAACTCACCCCCATCACATCACACCTCTCTTTCGCTATCTGCTTTGCAATCCTGAATACTGCTTTCTGACCCTCTTCCGAATCCAAGCGTTCTCCGAACATTTTCCTACATGCCGACTGCGCCTTTGCTACCTCTTTCTTTGCAAAATTCCTGGCTGCCTTATAACTTTCATGCTCTGCTGTTTCTGCTCCCGTACCCTTCGCCTTCTGCCACTCCTTGAACTTCTTCCTCTTCTCGTCAATCCTCTTTCCAACTTCATCATCCCACCACCATGTTTCCGAGTGCCTTGGTGGTCCTTTTGTCCATCCACATACCTCACCAACGGCTCCCAACAGACTAGCTTTCATTGACATCCAACCACTTTCAAGCTCAACCACATCATCCTCTACCCTACTCAGCCTCTCTTTTAATGCCTCCCTTACTGTCACCTCTTTCAACCTCCACACCTTCATTCTCGGTTGGTACTTCACCCACCGAGCTCTCCTTACACCTTTCACCCTTATGTCGCAGACAACCAAGTGGTGCTGTGAAACAGCCTCTTCCCCCGGGATCACCTTTGTGTCCCGGAGGTGCCCCCTATCTCGCCTACGCACCATCAGGTAGTCAACGGTTGTTGTCGACCTACCTGACATGTATGTAACAAGCTTATTATCCTCTTTCTGGAACTGAGTATTACAAATCAACAAATCAGCTCGATCAGCAAACTCCAAAATCCTTTCACCTTCTCCATTTCTCACACCATATCCGTAACCCCCATGAACTCCCTCAAAACCATCCATACTCCTTCCCACATGTCCATTCATGTCTCCTCCCACCACAACAACTTCCTCATCTTTCAAGTTTTCCATCAGCTTCTCTATCGCACACCAGAACTTGTCCTTCTCTTCATCGCTTCGACCAACCTGCGGAGCATATCCCGAGATGACGTTCACCAAGCTTCCAATCATCATTTTCACCATCATCAACCTATCACTCACTTTAGTCACACTCACCACACTGTCTACAATCTCCTCAGAAAACAGGACACCAACACCATTCACGCCCTCCAGGCACCCTTGCCACACAAACTTGTATTTCTGTCCCTGCCTACCCTTCACCATTCTCACACCACTTCCCTTCCATCTCGTCTCCTGCACACAACATATGTCCACTCTTCTTCTGACCAATACTTCCACCACTCCTCCTGATCTCCCTGTCATTGTTCCTACATTCCATGTCCCAAACCTCAGAAACCGATCTCCACTTCGGGCTGCACCCTGCCCATATGTACTTGTAATTGTCATGGTTCTCTTTTTGAGGCAATGTTTTTATGGCCGGATGCCCTTCCTGACGCCAACCCTCTTAGTCGTCTCTTACGACACGCAGGAATACGGTGTACCTATTCTGACCAGGGTACACACTGGGGGTTTCTTGCATGCACAGCTTGTTTCAAATCTCCCCAAAACATCTCGATGGGATTTAGTTCCAGGCTTTGACTTGGCCATTACAAAACCCTCCATTTCTTTCTTTTCAGACATTCCTTGGTGGATTTATTGGTATGTTTAGGGTCATTGTCATGTTGCAAGGTCCACCTTCGGTTGAGCTTCAACTTTCCGACAGATGGCCTCACATTATCCTCAAGCACCCTCTGGTACAATGAAGAATTCATAGTGGATTCTATAATGGTGAGCTGCCCAGGCCCTGATGCAGCAAAGCTGCCCCAAACCATAATATTTCCACCACCATGCTTTCCAGTTGGTATCAGGTTCTTGTGGTCAAATCCTCTCTTTGGTTTTCGCCAAACATGTCTTCTGGTACTGTGGCCAAATAGCTCTACCTTTGACTCATCTGTCCAGAGCACATTGTTCCAGAAGTGCTGGTCTTTGCCTAGGTGATCATTGGCAAACTTTAGTCTTGCCCTGATGTTCTTTCTGGACAGCAAAGGTTTCCTCCTGGCACACCTCCCATGTAGATCAAATTTGTGCAGCCTCTTTCTAATGGTAGACTCGTGCACTTTGACATCAACAGTGGAAAGAGCTACCTGTAGGTCCCGTGATGACATTCTGGGGTTCTTAGAGACTTCTTTCAGCATCTTGCGGTCTGCTCTCGGGCTGAACTTGCTGGGGCGGCCTGGCCTGAACAAGTTGGCAGTTGTTTGGAATCTTCTCCACTTGTCGATGATCTTCCGGACAGTCGAATGATTGATTTCAACTTGTTTGGAGATCTTTTTAAATCCCTTCCCAGACTCTTAGGCATCTACAACCTTCTTTCTGAAGGCCTCAGAGAGCTCTTTTGATCGAGGCATGGTGACGCCGCACACTTCAACAACAAAGAGCAAGCCAAACGAAATGTCTGAGGTTTAAATAAGACAGGTTCCTCCAAGATCCTCTCCAACGATGTTCTAATCATTTGCACCTGAGCTGGTGCACCTGATTCTAATTTTAGGTATTTGAAGTAGTGATAAATGTAGGGGTGTACTTACTTTTTCCACATGCGGAATTTGCATCTATGTTTATTTAAATTATACAATGGACTACAAAATGTAAATGTTTCATGATATTTGTTATATTATATCGCCTTTATCTATCAATATTGTTGAAATGAAGATCAAATAGCTGTATGTTGAAATATGTTGAAAACGTCAAAACTTTACATGGGGTGTATTTACTTTTCACGTGACTGCAAGTCATTAATCGAGTAATGAATTAATTGATCGATTCATTGATTAATCAATAAATCCAAAATAGCCTTTACAGCCAAATCACTTGGTCATTGTCATGTCCAAATATCAGCGTCCTAGCTCAAAAGGTGCCTGAGATAATGCCCAGAGGAGAAAGTAAATAAATAGGTTCTTAATTAATCGATAATAATTAAATAACTAATCAATTAATTGATTACTCAAAAAACCAAAAAATACAGTTTTTGCCAAAGCACTTGCTCACTATAGTGCCGAAATATCAGCTTCCTAGCTCTAAGGATAGCTGAGATATTGCCCAGACAAACAAACAAACAAATGAAAAATCACTTATGGAGTGACACTTGGCAAATCAGAACAAAGTAGAATGGCACTCAGTGGAGCATCCTTTTGACCTCAAAAATAATTTGTGGTATAATTCAGTAACCTGATATGCAAATTGTCTTCAAAGTTTAAGTTAATCTGATGGAAATTGACAATTGTATAAATTTGGCCTATGTTGACCTTATGACCTATGTTGATCTCAAAAATAGTTGGTGGTTGAATTGAGTTGGCTGATATGAAAAGCCTATTCAAATTTCAAGTCAATCGGATGAAAATTGAGGATTTTAGAAATTTGAAAAAGTGCTTGACCATTGGCCTATGTTGACCTTTTGGCCTATGCTGATCTCAAAAATAGTTGTTGGTTGAATTCAGTAAACTGATATGAAAATCCCATTCAAATTTCAAGTCAATCAGATGGAAATTGAGGATTTTAGAAATTTGAAAAAACTGATTGATGTTTGTTGACCTTTTGACTTCAAAAATATATAGGATTTTGTCGGACCACGAACTCTACCATTTGGTGAAGTTTCGTGAAGGTAGGTTTAAAATTGTGACCTGTAGGCAAGTATAAGTGAGCGGACAGACAAACACACAAACACACAAACCGGAGTGATCAACATAATTGCAAAAAAACATTTATTTTTCCAAGTAACAAGCAAGAAAACAACCGGAGTGAAAACTGAGTACTCCCTTTCAGCACGCGTCATTGCCGGGCACCCCTTGGTGCCCGATGATGACATCATGCAGTGTCTGGAGAGGGCATAGGAAAGGAGCGGTGCACAAAAATGTGTGACTACTCTTATTCTGGCTCTTACCCGTTGACCTGCCTGTCTTGGTAAGACCTACCAGGAGCAAAGCTCCCACCAGTATAGCTCAGAGGGTCACAGGAGCACCCAAGCCTCCCCACTACGATCGAAGTGGTCATCACAATCGGGGTGGATTGTCCTATAATATAGCCCTAATATATACCTAATATCTTACTATAATTCACCAAATGTCCGTCCGTCTGTCTGTCTGTTCGAAGGTACCGTAAAAACTGCTGAACCGATCTCAATGATATTTTGGGTGGATAAGCCTGGGATCTCCAGGAGTAAAATAGGCTATTTAGTTTTCGCAATTTCAGCTTTAGTCTCCAGCATACTCAGGTTTGGACTCCCACATAACATTCGCGTTCGCATAACGTTCATTGTTCTCATTGTGACGATGTTGTTTTCCCGGGTGCCGCACAAACGGCTGCACCGATCGCTGCATGGCTGCACCGATCGAACTCGGTGACCTCGGACAAAGACCTTTTATAAGGACACGGGTTGAAAACCTGCTTGAGAGAATTCTAACCCATTTCAACTGAAGGAAACCCGTATCGGGAGTACATACGACATAGCGATTGTGAACACAAATAGTTTAATCTCCACATGAGAGAATTCCACATAGCTATTTGGGCAGTGAATACGCTAACAGATCGCTGTCTCCATCGATCTTGCCAAGGCCATAACAGCTATCGGCTCAAAATCCTTTTAACTGTTGATTTGGAAGTTTTTACAATTAAGGAAACACGTATCGGGAGTACATACGACATCGGGAGGACTAACTGCATGCGTCTTCAGTATCAAGCTTAAATCTGTCATGGTGGATCTGAAGAGTGGAATGCTTGGAGAAGTGGTGGGCTACTTCGGCATGAAGGAGGATCAGCAACCTGGACTCCCACACTGCCACATCCTGCTGATACTTGCTCCCACATGACGTTATTTTCCCGGTTGCCGCACAAACGGCTGCATCGATCGAGATTTAACGGATGTTTATATAAATCGTTTAATAGAAAAAAAGCATTCAATTTGTGATATTTAGCCTTTTCATTTGGGCCTCCCAATTGAAGCCCCGCCCGTAGGGTGGCTACCGTTGCTAGTAGCTATAATATAGCCCTAATATATACCTTACAGTCACGTGAAAAAGTAAGTGCACTCCATGTAAAGTTTTGACTTTTTCAACATACTGTATTTCAAAATACAGCTATTTGATCTTCATTTCAACAATATTGATAGATAAAGGTGATATAATATAACAAATATCATGAAACATTTACATTTTGTCATCCATTGTATCTATCTATAATTCCAGTAATCTCTGTGTGTGTGTGTGTCTGTCTGTGTGTTTGTATGCGACAACGATTTCTCGACAACTACCGGTCCGATATACTTGAAACTTGCCAGGTATATTGCTGGGGACCCGAGGATGTGCCTTTTCAAGGTTTGAAATTAATCGGACAATTACTTACCGAGATATGTCCAAAAAACGCTTCAACCAATCACAGAGCAGCGAACGATCGCGTTTGCCGAACGTGGCGGGCACACTCTGCCTCGGATGGCACATTTGAGAGCGTATTCATTTATTTCACGTTTGCAAACTATGTTGGCGTTAAACTATGTTTTACAACTGATAAAAACGAATTTGCGATTCATTCGCTTTCCTGCGCGTTTGTGTACGCGATGGCGATTTCTTTACCAAACTCCGGAAGCCGTTCGCTTTGGACCGAACCATTGCATGTAAATAGAGGGGGGGGATTGTCACCACTCGCAAGCCGTTCGCTTTGGACCAAACCATTTCATGTAAATAGAGGGGGGGGATATAATTTTAGATATAGATATAGTACGGGCAATGCCCTAGTAATTTAAATAAACATAAATGCAAATTTCGCATGTGGAAAAAGTAAGTACACCCCTACATTTATCACTACTTCAAATACCTAAAATTAGAATCAGGTGCTCCAACTCAGGTGCAAATGATTAGAACATCGTTAGAGAGGATCTTGGAGGAACCTGTCTTATTTAAACCTCAGACATTTAGTTTGATTTGCTCTTTGTTGTTGAAGTGTGCGGCGTTACCATACAGAGATCAAAAGAGCTCTCTGAGGCCTTCAGAAAGAAGGTTAAAGATGCCTCCGAGTCTGGGAAGGGATTTAAAAAGATCTCCAAACAATTTGAAATCAATCATTCGACTGTCCGGAAGATCATCTACAAGTGGAGAAGATTCCAAACAACTGCCAACTTGTTCAGGCCAGGCCGCCCCAGCAAGTTCAGCCTGAGAGCAGACCGCAAGATGCTGAAAGAGTGTCTCAAAGAACCCCAGAATGTCATCACGGGACCGACAGGTAGCTCTTGCCACTGTTGATGTCAAAGTGCACGAGTCTACCATTAGAAAGAGGCTGCACAAATTTGATCTACATGGGAGGTGTGCCAGGAGGAAACCTTTACTGTCCAGAAAGAACATCAGGGCAAGACTAAAGTTTGCCAATGAACACCTCGGCAAAGTCCAGCACTTCTGGAAGAATGTGCTCTGGACAGATGAGTCAAACGTAGAGCTATTTGGCCACAGTACCAGAAGACATGTTTGGCGAAAACCAAAGACAGCATTTGACCACAAGAACCTGATACCAACTGTAAAGCATGGTGGTGGAAATATTATGGTTTGGGGCAGCTTTGCTGCATCAGGGCCTGGGCAGCTCACCATCATAGAATCCACTATTAATTA
>NW_027619418.1:27500-42956 GCF_964187855.1 Myxine glutinosa
CAGTTCTAGCAGGCAGACAGGTCCTCCATGTAAATGTCTTTCTGATGGACAGCTCACACACAATGGTAAATCGCCCTTCATGCGAAACACCAGGATGACGGTTTATAGCGAGCTGGGCCGAGATTTGAACCCAGGCCACACAGGTCCAAGGTGAATTCACATCCAGTGCCTTCAGAAAGTATTCACACCCCTTAACATTTTTCACATTTTGTTGAGTCACAGCCTGAATTTAAAATGGATTGAATTTAGATGTTTTGTCACTGATCTACACAAAATACCCCATAATCACAAAGCAGAATTTTTTTTTTTGAATTTTTTTTTACTAAATAATAAAAATGAAAAGCTGAAATGTCTTGAGTCAATACGTATTCAACCCCTTTGCTATGACACTCCAAATTGAGCTCAGGTGCATCCAATTCCCTTCGATCATCCTTGAGATATCTCTACAACCTGATTGGAGTCCACCTGTGGCAAATTCAATTGATTGACATGATTTAGAAAGAAACACAACTTTCTATACAAGGTCCCACAGTTGACAGTGCATGTCAGAGCAGAAATTCTACCATGAAGTCCAAGGATTTGTCCATAGAACTCCGAGATAGAATTGTGAGGAGGCCTAGATCTGGGGAAGGGAATAAAACAATTTCTAGAGTGTTGAAAGATCCCAAGAACACAGTGAGCTCCATCATTAGGAAATGGAAAGAATATGGAACTACCCAGACTCTTCCTAGAGCTGGACGTCCGACCAAAGTGAGTAACGGGGCAAGAAAGGCCTTGATCAGGGAGGTGACCAAGAACCCAAAGACCACTCTGGCAGTACTACAGAGTTCCTTGGCTGAGATGGAAGAACCTGCCGGAAGGACAACAGTCTCTGCAGCACTTCACAAATCTCGGCTTTAGGGGAGAGTAGCCATTCCAGAGAAAAAGGCACATACATGACAGCAAAAAAGAGTTTGCAAAAAGGCACGTGAAAGATTCAGAGCATGAGGCAAAATATTGAGTATTCTGATGAGACTAAAATTGAACTCTTTGGCCTGAATGCAAAGCGCTACATATGGCGGAAACCAAGCACAGCTCATCACCCATCTAACACCATCCCTACCATGAAGCATGGTGGTGGCATCATCATGCTATGGAGATGCTTTTCATTGGCAGGAACTGCGAGACTTTTAAGGATAGAGGGAACAATGAATGGAGCCAAATACATGCAAATCCTTAATCTGCCTCAGAGTGCAAAATACCTTAGATTGTGAAGATTTATGTTCCAACAGGACAATGACCACAAGCATACAGGCAAAGCAACACTGGAATGGCTTCAGAGCAAGAATGTGAAAGTCCTTGAATGGCCCATCCAAAGCCCAGACTTGATTCCCATTGAGAATCTGTGGAAAGACTTGAAGATTGCTGTTCACCGACATTCCACATCCAACTTGACAGAGCTTGAGCAAATCTGCAAGGAAAAATGGGGGACACTCCGTAAATCCAGATGTGCAAAGCCGATAGACACCCCCAAGAAGATTTGAAGCTGTAATCACTGCCAAAGGCGCTTCTATGAAGTATTGACTCAGGTGCTTGAATGCTTATGTAAATTAGATATTTCTGTGTTTCTTTATTATTTCATTCTGCTCTATTTACTCTATCGTTTGCCTGAGGTCATCTTCCATCTTCTTGGAAGTCGGCTAACACCATCTTCATCAACCAACCTTGCTGCTTATATATGGTGTGAACAAAGATCACTTACACTGCTTCACTGTGAACTCAGTGATGTTTGCTTCTGCTTAAAATGAGTGAAACGAAAAATTTGGCAAAGTTCGACTTATTCTCACTCACATTTCAACATCACTGTAATGCATATTTATCAGGTTGTTTAAACTTTCTTTATATAAGAAGATGATTTGTAATCCCGGCTACCACCGGGTGACTTTATATGATACACATTTACATCGAGAGAATTAGGAAAAATCTTCATTTACATCATTTACATTCATCATTTACAAAAATCTACAAAACATTTACATCGGAAAATCTTCCCCCCATCTTGAACCCCCTATGCCAGATACAATAAATAGCACCGCAAAGCAGGCGTAACCCCTCAGCCCATGCATGGTGAAAGAAGCATTGATGATAACTTGTTATTTGAAGTGAAGTTGTATACCGAGTAGGAACTGCAAGTAATGAAATTTTCACCCATGAACCCATGAACCCATTTCGCGCCCATGAACCTTCCTCTACTCAACCCCAACACACACTGCAAAAATGGATTTAATCGGACAAGCCGCTCTGCTCGAAATTGACGGAAACCAATTTCAAGATGGCTTCCGTGGCGGCCATATTGAAAATCGCAGCGTGCCCATTTTCGAAAGACACCTTACTCTGCTCAACTCCAACACACACTGCAAAAATGGATTTAATCGGACAAGCCATTCTGCTCGAAATTGACGGACACCAATTTCGAGATGGCTGCCGTGGCGGCCATATTGAAAATCGCAGTGCGCCCATGAACCTTCCTTTACTCAACCTCAACAAACACTGCAAAAATGGATTTAATCGGACAAGCCGTTCTGCTCGAAATTGACGGAAACCAATTTCAAGATGGCTGCCATGGCGGCCATATTGAAAATCGCAGCGCGCCCATTTTCGAAAGGCACCTTCCTCTACTCAACCCCAACACACACTGCAAACTTGGATTTAATCAGACAAGCCGTTCTGCTCGAAACCTTTTTCTGCTCCATCCAATAAGGATGGATTTTTTGCTCCTTTTTTTAAAAAACATGCATAAACTAGAATGGCACACCGGTAAAATACATACCTCTGCCAAGCTCAACAGTTTACATTTTGTATCCCACATATGGCCCCGAACTGCACTCGGACCTTAACCATCTTTAGAGTTGATCCAATCCGTCCACACCTTCTTGAAATATCATGCCGTACATCCTTTTTGGCCTTATCGCTCAATGGTGAAGAATTACTTTGAAATAAAATAAAAAATCTCGTATCCAGGTCTGGATCTTCACTAATATCCAATCAATTCGTCCTTGACAGACATTTAACCTGTCCACAAAGTTTTGTCCGAATATGTCCGTAACTTTTTGAAATATCCTGCTCACAAACAGACAAACAAACAATAGTAATCGTGCCTTGACGTAGGTCAAAATAGTTTTGATTGGTCACTCTCGAAATGAAAAGACAAAATTCAATTTGTACTGAATTTTCTCACGGAAATCACCAACACCGACCGGTTGTCTACGATTACAATCCACTTACGACACTTACATACAATACGACACTTAAATAACAACAAAGTTATTTAAAAAATTAAATTACACATTATTCTGACATAGCAAGCAGCGATCTACTCCCCGAGTTAACGCTTAATACAATACATTGGCAATCGATACACACTTGCCTCAACTATTGGATGGAAATCACTCAAAGGCAGATTATTTTTGTTTTCAAATCATCCGGCTATCTATCCGTAGCTCGAACTATTTCCAATTCGCGACTGTTTGTAAACACATCAGGACCTTCTAAAACACAATTTTCACCAACATTCATCAATTTGAACCGAAACAAACACACAAACATTCCTCAGCACAATTGGTCCTTGAGACCCCCATATTTGACTTCCACCCCATATTTGACATATCGGTACCACAAAGGGGGGGGGGGGGGCAGGGCTGACTATGACTTTTTGAAAGATCTATGTCTGTAGGAACGAGAATTGCATGATAGACTTTCACACCTGGCACCTTTATGTATGTTTGCCCCCCCTCCCCCGATCCCAAACACTCGCTATGAATACCTTCTATGGCAATACAGATACTGCTATTGATGGAACTACAAATGGCTGTAATTTGGCTAGTACAAATAATAAAAGATAACAATACAATTATTGTATTGAAGCGCGATGCTGCGCGCGCTAATGCTTACGCAAGGAGCAAGCGGACAACGCGGTTCATAAAAGAGTCTTTATTGAAAGTACTCAAACTGCAGCACTGAGCTGCTCAGGGCTGCGCGCCCCGTGTATATCGTGAGGCCACGCCTCTCTCCCTGGCGTGGCCCATCCCCACTTGGTGTGCGGGGTGATGTCACCACGTCAGTGCTTTCGTGTCCGCCACACGCGCCCCCCCAGAATCCCCGCGCACCTGAAGGGTCAGTTTGCGGGGCAAACGGATGACCCGGCCGAAGCGCCTCCTGGCGACTGGCGGCGTCTGGGATGCAGGGATGCCATCTGGGATGCCTCCGGCTGCAGGACCGGGGGGCGGCGTGGCGGCAGGGCTGGGCGGTGCCGGGGGTCCGCCCGCAGAGGGGCGGCCCCGACGCGGGGGTCGGGCCACTGGCGCTGGATGGTCCACGTCGAGGTGGGCCGGCTTGAGGCGGTCTACAGAAACGTGGTCAGGAGTACCGCCGATGTCCAGGGTGAAGTGCTTCGCCCCGGTCTCCAGCACGCGGAAAGGCCCGTCGTACGGGGGCCGCAGTGGTGTCCGGTGGGCATCGTGGCGGACGAAGACGTACTCCGCCGTGCGAAGCTCCGGGGCGATGTGCGTCGATGGGTGCCCGTGGAATGCCGTTGGCACCGGGGCGAACCTCTGGGCGGTCTCTTGCAGAGCGGAGCGCTGCTGTGCCGCGGACCATGGTGCCGTGGAGTCGGGGAGGAACTTGCCCGGCACCCGCAGCGGTTGCCCGAAGACCAACTCCGCCGCGGATGCGCGCAGGTCCTCCTTGGGCGCCGTCCGAAGGCCCAGCAGGACCCAGTGGAGCCTGTCGACCCAGCCGCCGTCGCGGAGGGTGGCCCGGAGCGCGGCCTTCAATGAGCGGTGAAATCGCTCACACAGGCCGTTAGCCTGGGGGTGGTAGGCCGTGGTTCGGTGCAGCGGGACCCCGAGCCCCTGCGCGACCGCCCCCCAGAGCTCCGAGGTGAACTGGGGGCCACGGTCGGACGAGATGTCTGAGGGGGCGCCGAACCGGTCGACCCAGGTGGCGATGAAAGCCTGCGCGACATCCGCCGCCGTCGTCGACGCCAAGGGCACGGCCTCCGGCCACCGGGTGGTGCGGTCCACCATGGTGAGGACATGGGTGAAACCCCGCGAGGGGGGCAGAGGTCCCACCAGGTCCACGTGGACGTGGTCAAACCGGCGTTCCGGCACCGTGGACGGGGCCAACGGGGCCTGGGTGTGCCGGTGCACCTTGGCGCGCTGGCACGCGAGGCACGTCCTGGCCCAGCCACGGACGGCCTTCCGGAGGCCATGCCAGACGAACTTGTCGGCGATCAACCTTTGGGAGGCCCTCGCACCCGGGTGGGACAGGCCGTGGATGGCGTCAAACACCTGGCGCTGCCAGCCCGCGGGAACGATGGGGCGAGGACGCCCAAGGGAGACGTCGCACAAGAGGGCCACGCCAGTGCCATCGAACGGCACCTCGGTGACACGGAGGCCCGTGACGGCGGTCCGCAAGGCCTGGACGTCGGGGTCAGCGGCCTGGTCCGCTGCCATCCGGGCATAGTCGATGCCGAGGTGGACTGCGTGGGCGACGGCCCGGGAAAGGCAATCTGCCACCGGGTTGTCCTTCCCCGCGACATGCCGGATGTCCGTCGTGTACTCGGACACGGCCGAGAGGTGACGCTGCTGCCGGGCTGACCACGGCTCGGTGACCTTGCCCATCGCGAAGATCAGTGGCTTGTGGTCGACGAAGGCCGTGAACGCACGGCCCTCGAGCAGATGGCGGAAGTGCCTGACCGCCAAGTGAAGCCCGAGCAACTCGCGGTCGAAGGTACTGTAACGGCGTTCGGGCGGGCGAAGCTGCCGGCTAAAGAACGCCAGCGGTTGCTAAGCTCCACGCACCCATTGCTCGTGCACCGCGCCCACCGTGTAGTCCGAGGCGTCGGTGGTGAGGGCGATCGGTGCATCGGGCGCCGGGTGCGCGAGCATGGTGGAGTTAGCCAAGGCGAGCTTTGCGCCCGTGAACGCCGTGTCCATCTGCTCGGTCCAGGTAACGTCGCCTTTGCCCGGCTTACCTCGGAGAGCTTCATGCAGGGGGCGCAGGAGCTGGGCGATATGGGGCAGGAACCGTTGGTAAAAGTTCACCATGCCCAGGAACTCCTGCAGCCCTCTGATCGTGCGGGGGCGCGGAAACCCCTTCACCGCCTCCACCTTGGCCGGCAGGGGGACGGCTCCGTGCCTGATGACACGGTGCCCCAGAAAATCGATTACGGCGACGCCGAACCGGCACTTTGCGGGGTTCACAATCAGGCCATGCTGGCCCAGGCGTTCGAAGAGCGTGAGGAGGTGGCGTAGGTGCTCTTCGCGGGACGCGCTGGCGACGAGGATATCGTCCAGGTAGACGTAGACAAAATCCAAGTCGCGCAGGACGCTGTCCATCAGTCGCTGGAATGCCTGAGCCGCATTCTTCAGACCGAAGGGAATCCGCAGGAACTCGAAGAGTCTGAATGGCGTGATGACCACCGTCTTCGGGACGTCCTCCGGCCTGACGGGGACCTGATGGTAGCCGCGTATGAGGTCCACCTTCGAGAAGAAGGACATGCCCACCAAACGGGCGGAAAAGTCCTGAATGTGGGGGACGGGGTAGCGGTCGGGAGTGGTGGCGTCATTGAGACGGCGATAGTCCCCGCACGGTCGCCATCCCCTGCCGGGCTTCGGCACGATGTGCAGCGGCGACGCCCAAGCACTCTCTGAGCGCCGAACGATGCCGAGTCGCTCCAGGGTAGCGAACCCCGCTTTTGCCACCGCCAGCTTCGTCGGCTCGAGGCGGCGTGCCCGGGCATAGACCGGTGGCCCGACGGTGGGGATGTGATGGGCCACCCCGTGCTTGACGGCCCCCGCCGAGAAGGTGGGCCGCGTGAGGGCCGGGAAGCCGGCGAGGAGGCGGGTGAATGCGTCCGCTGCCGGAAGCATACAGATCAATGTGGCCGGAACCGAACCGTTCAGCAAGCCACTTGGCAAGCCGCTCGGCGAGCCGCTCGATGAGCTGGGCAGCGCACAAGCGAGCGAGCTGAACGTCTCGGCCTGGACAAGACGTCTGCGCTTTACGTCGACCAGGAGCCCATTAGCGCACAGGAAGTCCGCGCCAAGCAGTGCCATGGGCACGTCGGCGGTGACGAACGTCCATCGGAAAACCTGCCCTCTGAACCGCAGAGAGAGGCAGCGTTTTCCGTACGTACGGATGGGCGTCCCGTTCGCAGCAAGCAGCGCGGGGCCCCCGCCCGCGGCGTGCTTGTCTGACGTACCGGCGGGAACAACACTCACCTGCGCTCCCGTGTCGCACAGGTAACAGCGCCCGGATAAGGTGTCCGCTATGAACAGCAGGCTGCTCGAACGGCCGGCACTCATCGCCACTATTGAGCGCCGGCCCGGGCGTTTCCCGACCTGTTGAAGGAGCATGGCAGATGACATTGCCGAGCCTCGTGGCCAAACTTGGCGTGGAACCAGCACCAGGTGGTGGAGCTGGAGGAGTGTGGCTGGCTCCGCCAGGCCGGTGGAGTTGGCGGTTTTCCCCGCGGTGGCGGTTTTCGCCGCGGTGGTGGGCGGGGCGTGGCGGCGGTCACGAGGGGCGTATCAGCATGCTGCGTATGCTGTGTAAGCTGACGCTGTGGATCAGCATCATCAGCAGCATCAGCAGCATCAGCCTCGAGGTCCGTGACGGCCGCACCGACTCTCGCCCGCGTGTCCGAAGCTGCGAAGTACCTGTCCACCACGGCGGCCAATGCTCGGGGTTCCGTTAGCACGGTCCCGGCCAACGCGAGGTGAACCTGCGCTGGAAGTTGGCGACGGAAAAGCGCCTGGAATAGAGAACCGGGGGCTTCGTTGCCCAACAGTGACAGCATATGGTCCATTCGGACCGACGGGCGCGTGTCGCCGAGCTCGGGGAGATCCAGGAGGCGGTCGGCCCGTGCGTCATCCGTGAGGCCGAACATGGCTAGGAGTAGCCGCTTGAGTGCCTCGTACTTGTGGCCGTCCGGTGGGTGGTGAAGGACGGACACAACTCGAGCGGCCGTGCCGGGCCCGAGGGAGGCGACGACGTGGTAGTAGCGCGTGTCGTCGCCGGTGAGGCGCCGAAGCTGAAATTGGGCTTCGGCTTGGACGAACCAGACTTCGGCCTGGGCCTCCCAAAATTCGGGAAGTTTAATCGACATTGCCTTGTTGTTTGCCATTGCAATGGCGTCGTGTTCGGAAGGATCGCTACGGCAGATCCAACGTCGAGGTCACCATATGAAGCGCGATGCTGCGCGCGCTAATGCTTACGCAAGGAGCAAGCGGACAACGCGGTTCATAAAAGAGTCTTTATTGAAAGTACTCAAACTGCAGCACTGAGCTGCTCAGGGCTGCGCGCCCCGTGTATATCGTGAGGCCACGCCTCTCTCCCTGGCGTGGCCCATCCACACTTGGTGTGCGGGGTGATGTCACCACGTCAGTACTTTCGTGTCCGCCACAGTATCTTTTATTTCAATGTATATTCAAATTACTTAGGTGGAATGAAGGTTTCTATCGTCACACATTGAACGAAGGCAATAGTAAATCCTTTGTTTTTACAATCGCTAAAGTCAGATGGTCTTATTAATATATCAAGGCATTGACATATTACACCTTATTATTATATAACAACCATTCAGTTAAACACACACACGTTGAACATTCAATTATAATACACCAAAATTACTATGATCACAATGACAAACCATACATATCTGACCAGCATATTATACATCTACTTAACGCTTCACTATAACTACCTATCTACTTGACTATTCAAATGGAATATAATTTGAATTCAGCAATGATTGTTTTTAAGATTGATTTTTTTTCCATATCTGTGTATTAACTGCACCCCCGGGTTTTAACTTTTTTTGCCGATAAAAAGTGCGGTTAATACACCGGAAATTACGGTAAAGTACCTTATTGCATCTCAATGTTAGAAAAGAATGTTAGAAATAATGAGAAATCTGACATTATTCAGTAATATAAAATACAAACATTTGAGAGACTAAAATATAATGATACCAAGATACAATAAATGAATCGTTTGCAGATCATTGCAGGTTGAACTAGAACGGGCACTCGGTAGAGCGCATACCTTCGCCGCAGCTACTGTTCTGTACTTGGCATGGGAGTGTAGGGAACAGAACAACAAAAATACGATTTTGACCTTTTCGTGACCTTGACCTTGACCTTTGACCCGATTGCTCCCAAAATCTAATCAAATGTGTCCCGTATAATAACCAATCATCCCACCAAATTTCATGCAATTCGGTTGAATACTTTTTGAGTTATGCGAATAACATACACACACACACACAGACATACAAATAAATACACAGCGATCAAAACATAACCTTCCGCTTTTGCGAAGGTAAAGAACGGGCACTCGGTAGAGCGCATACCTTCGCCGCAGCTACTGTTCTGTACTTGGCATGGGAGTGTAGGGAACAGAACAACAAAAATACGATTTTGACCTTTTCGTGACCTTGACCTTGACCTTTGACCCGATTGCTCCCAAAATCTAATCAAATGTGTCCCGTATAATAACCAATCATCCCACCAAATTTCATGCAATTCGGTTGAATACTTTTTGAGTTATGCGAATAACATACACACACACACACAGACATACAAATAAATACACAGCGATCAAAACATAACCTTCCGCTTTTGCGAAGGTAACTAGAGCAATGCAACTGTCACCAATATGCCTCCACATAGTACCTGCCTATGACAATGGGTAAATGCCCACGTTCACTGTCCTAAAAAGAAACAACTTTGATTTAAATCTCTCCAGCTGTTCTCGAGTATCACATTTTTACCAGACAGGACAGATTTCACATCGATTGGTGAAGCGGTTTCGGAGAAGGGATTTTTTTAAATATGAGCTTTCAAGCTAATATGGCTGCCAATCTACATGACATATGACATTTAAAAAATGTAAACTCTGCATATGTATGGGTAGGTGATCACGTTTATGAAGTTTCCTGCTGATCGGATAAGTTTTGTTTTTCTATTCAAGATGGCTTCCAAACCACATGACCTACAATGTCATCATTTTCTAAATATATGTAGCAGTGGTGGTCATAGATGATATTTGTAAAATTTCGCATCGATAGGCTGAGCGGTTTCAGAGATATAATTATTTAAAATTTTCCTTCTATCCAATATGGCTGCCAAACCATGTGACCGATGACGTTTTTTTGATCAACTTTAAATCGCCATGCCTAGTCCATGATAATTCGACAAGTACAAAACTTCATCCGATCAAGATGCAATTTCTTGAGTGATATGTCGGCATAAACTGGTGGAGAAAAATAATAATAATGATGACGTCATCGGTCACGTGGTTCGGCCGCCATCTTGGAAAAACGGAAAACATTTGCACCTCTATATCTCCAAAAGTGCTGAATAGAAAAAATTGAGCCATGGCTCATTGTAAAGAACTCTCCATGGGGAATAAAATATGTTAATGATGATGCCATAGGTGCCTCCATTATGACGTCATAATTCGACAAGTACAAAACTTCATCCGATCAAGATGAAATTTCTTGAGCATCATCAAGGAATAAATTAGTTTAGAAAACAAATAATGATGACGTCATCGGTCACGTGGTTCGGCTTCCATATTTGTCCAAAATGGCCGAAAAAAGTACATTCCCGCAATTCCTCGGTCTCTGACCGATTTTTCATCTGTCTGTCTGTCTGTTTGCCTGTTTGTCTGTCTGTGCGCAGCACTAAGTCTACACCGTTGCACGTAGAATCGCCTTTACACACATATTTGTCTTGCCCTGGAATAGACTGTGCCTAATTGATGATGTCATCGGTCACGTGGTTTGGCCGCCATCTTGGAAAAACCGAAAAACTTTGCACCTCTATATCGCTGAAAGTGCTGAATAGAAAACATTGAGACATGGCTCATTGTCAAGAACTTTCCATGGGGAATAAAATGATGATGTCATAGGTGCGTCCATTATGACATCATAATTCGTACAAAATTACAAAACTTTATCCGATCAAGATGAAATTTATTGTGCATAATCTAGGAATAAATTAGTTTAGATAATGATGACAAAATAGATGATAGTAAACTAATAATGATGACGTCATCGGTCACGTGGTTCGGCCGCCATATTTGTCCAAAATGGCCGATAAAAAAGTATATTCCTGCAAGTCCTCGGTCTCTGACCGATTTTTCATTACTTGCCGGGAAAGATTCCGGCAAGTATGTTGATCTGTTGGTTTGTCTGTCTGTCTGTTTGTCTGTTTGTCTGTTTGCAGCACTACGTCTACACCGTTGCACTTAGAATCGCCAAACTTTGCAAACGTATTTGTCTTGCCCTGGTCTTTGCACACGTACTGTGCCCAATTGATGACGCCATCGGTCACATGGTTCGGCCGCCATCTTGGACAAACCGAAAAACTCAGCACCTCCATATCTCCAAAAGGGCTGAATAGAAAAAATTGAGACATGGCTCATTGTAAAGAACTCTCCATGGGGAATAAAATATGTTAATGATGATGACATCGGTCACGCGGTTTGGCCGCCATATTTGTCCTAAATGGCCGATAAAAAAGTAAATTCCGGCAAGTCCTCGGTCTCTGACCGATTTTTCATTTGTTTGTTTGTTTGTCTGTGAATAAAAAATCTCAAAAGGTTGTGGTCCGATTCAGAGGAAATTTGGCAGAGATGTAGCGTATGTGACAATGACGAAATGATAAGATTTTGGTGAAGACCCGGATCCGGCTGGTAGAATTTTTAAAGTGATTCTTCACCATCAGGAGATAGGGCCAAAAACGACGGATTTGGATGAAACTTGGTGGACCGTTTGGGTGTCTGACAAGAACGAATACATTCAATTTTCGTGAAGATTCGGATCCGGAACCAGCTAGTTGAATTTTTAAAAGTAATTCTTCACCATTGAGTGATATGGCCAACCAGGCGGAGGTATGCTCAATACTGAGTGACGTTCTAGTTTCTCATGCGACACTAAACTGTAAACAGCTCCTCAACTATGGAGGAACGTGAAGCTGTGTTTTACTTCTTCGTCGGGTTTTGGTTTTATCTAAACATGAGTTGTTTTTTTTTAGCGAAATGCAAAAAGAGAGAAAGACGTGTTTGAGAAGGTCATGTTTGAGAAGGACTTGTTTGAGAAGGACATGTTTGAGAAGGATGTGTTTGAGAAGGACGTGTTTGAGAAGGACGTGTTTGAGAAGGACGTGTTTGAGAAGGACGTGTTTGAGAAGGACGTGTTTGAGAAGGACGTGTTTGAGAGGGACATGTTTGAGAGGGACGTGTTTGAGAAGGACGTGTTTGAGAAGGACGTGTTTGAGAAGGAAGTGTTTGAGAAGGACATGTTTGAGAAGGACGTGTTTGAGAAGAAGCTGAAAGACGCCAGAAAGAGGACAGCTAAAAAGAGAAAGAAACCTTTGCAGACAATTATGAAGACCGACAACGAAGATTTGGGCCTTGTTCGTCGGCACAAACAAAGAATACAGGTACAGTATTGTTGCAGTTGTGCCATGAAGGCAGACCCCCTATTGTCAATTGCACGACAACATGTAGCCTGCATTAGTCAGTTATGTCTTATTGAATGTAAAGATTAGCCCTTTCCCATTGAGTAGTAAAAAAGACCAAATATGCGTTGAGTTAGGCAGGATGTCAAGCCTTCGTGGCTGGGAGAAGCCATTTTTTTAATGAGCAGAAAGGTGTGGCCAAAAGCACGGCCCGCGTGACCAATTGCGAGCCAGGAACCCGTCGCCATGATGCAACAAGCCTCAGGCAATGGGAGGCTCTGGAACATTTTGAAGGGCGTGGGCAGTTCTGATAATAGCCCACGCGCAGCGCATTATCATTCTCTTGCTTTTCCATTGTGCCCACGAGGAGACCTCTCTTGTTATTACGCCGCGCACACGAGGATAGTTCTCTTTGCCTGGGATTTCGCTGCGCACAGGACACGACTCTCTTGCCTTCGATTTTGCCACGGGGACGACACCCTGCTCTGGACTCTCTTGTTTTAGCTCCACCAGACGACATGTGTTTTGGCCTTTGTTTGACGCCCGACACCCATCGCTCTTTGCCGATCTTTTGCGCCATCCGGCTCACCTGCAAGCGTTGGCATTTCTACATGACTCACCTGCACTGAAGTTCATCTACCTGTGCTAAGTTCGTCCATGCCAACTTTGATGCGGCGGTTCGTCCTGCGGACCTGACCTCATCGAACTGCGAGCCGCGCACACCAGACCCCATGGCCAATTGCGAGGAATCCCAGCACGTACATCGGTACGCCCTTAACCAGAGTGTTATTCCCTGAGTGTGTGTGTCAGTGTGTGAAGGCGCCAGTGGTGTTTATTATGATAGGTAAGAATTGTTAAGGTGAATCTTCGTCTCTGTTTCTCTGTGCCTTCTAAATAGAAAGGCTGTACATTTTGTTCTTACTTTCCAACCTGTTCGGTACGTCTTTTCTCCATTGGCCTAGCATCATCCGGGACCGAATTTGGCTAGACTCAGGTCCATAAATCTCGTGGGGGTAACGCCGCTTTCCACACCATGCAAATCCGCTCAGCACCCATAAGGTGTGGGAAAGTAAGGGTTCGATCGCGCGGTTCTTCGGCACGCGCGTGCACCTTGATCCGTGCACCTTGAAGGTATTCGTGATTTCCAGTATTAACCGAGGGGAATCACGCAACAAAATTGTTGGAATAAAGAGGGGGACTTTTGAACCCGACCCCCGCAACAGTATGTTACGTTAGCCTTCATATATAGCTAGTAACATTACGACTACCTTTCACTTTCTTTCTGAATTGATGATTGTGATTGACCAAGCAACGGTCTGCAGTATTGCTAGCTCCACCCATAGTTCCGGGTTCTGCTCGCTTGGTACCTATCCATAGCAGGAACCAAATTTAGCACGGGTACTTAGGTACGGTACGGTTCGCTTGGCAATGGAAAAACGAAAAAACGGATTTTGGTTACAGTACGGTACGGTACGGAACGGTACCGCGGTGAAAAGCGCCATTAGAGAGGGACGAGCGGGTCCACAAGGGGTAACTTTTCATGACAAAAAACATGCACGCATCAGATTTAGACGAGGGGCATGCCCAATGGGGCGTGGCAGCAGGGGGCGTGCCCAAGGGGTGTGGCTTCCTCTGACAATAAAAAGCCCACTGCACAGACGTGACTATTTATTTTCCAGGCATCGCCGGGTAACTCTGCTAGTTAGTTATATCTGTGAGACACAAGTTTGATAATTTAGCAACATGGCGATCCTAGTTTGCCGATAACTTGTACCATAAGTGAAAAGAGACAAGTTTTAGCATTTACAGGAAATGACGTCTTTGTGACACTGCGCTGCCCTTCTCACACGACTACCAAACATTTTCGTCATCTAGGAGAACTACTAAAAGTAAAAAGTCATGGTATAACTTGTCCCCCTGAGTGGTACCGAAAAGTTGTTTGGCTCTTGGACTGAATCATTTGGCCCATGATACTTTTGCCAAATCCATATCACATTATATATTTATGTCTAATTAACGTGATGCAAGATGTTCGATTGATGGGTGCCCAGACTCAGGGTCTACCATGATAAGTCGAGAAGCATTTCAAGGTGAGAAGCAATCCTGGACAGGTCGCCATTCCTTGGCAGATGCGTCACCGTCGACATCTCGATGAATTGGCGAGCTGCGTATTTCATGCATGTTCCCAGGAATGAAGTAAAGAGTCTTCATTCATTTATCCAATCATTTTCAGATGTGCAGGATAATTATATTGATAACAAAAGCACATATGGCTGGTTCTGGATTCAGTTCTTCGTTCAGTATCGCATGGATTCGGTTGCTCAGGTGAAAGCAGCTCGATCATGGAATATCATCATGGAGAACAAGTCATTCAATAGATGATTCCCTCCAAGATCAGTATTCCCTCCAAGAACGGTGATGTGATAAATCCGAGTTTCAAAGTCCATTTTAATTTTCCTGATCAACGTGTTTATTGATGAGAATTTGGCCGCATTCCCTGTCTTTTATTCAACGACTATTACACTCCATTAGATATATAAAAATCCCCTAAATTGTTATCCTGAAGGATGGAATGGTCCTCAGTGACATATCATATTGTTATCCCAAGACGCCATGCAGACGGCGTGTGTCGCACTGTGAGATGTGCGCCCAATTAGAACGCGTAAAACATCAGGAATATTTCAGGATCCAGGAGTAATATCCTTTGCAAAGTGAGAGACGTCTGTGTCCACCATTTCACCATGAACAATGCAGCTATTCGGGTTTTATAGGGAAATATAAATTACACACCATTGTAATGGAGAATAATGCTTTATATTTACATATTTCTACTTTATAATTAGCTATTTACAGTATTGTGATAAAATGTTCATGCCACTCTCTTGTGGAAACTGTGAAATCCCAAACTCTCAATAACATTGGCATCTCCCGCAAAAGAAAACAGAAG
>NW_027619419.1:0-42905 GCF_964187855.1 Myxine glutinosa
GGAAAAACCACTTTTCGCACTTGTGTTAGTGTGGAAAAAACACTTTTTGCACTTGTGATAGTGTTGAAAAACCACTTTTCGCACTTGTGTTAGTGTTGAAAAACCACTTTTCGCACTTGTGTTGGTGAAGGAAACCACTTTTCGCACTTGTGTTAGTGTTGAAAAACCACTTTTCGCACTTGTGTTGGTGCAGGAAACCACTTTTGCACTTGTGCTAGTGTGGAAAACCCACTTTTCGCACTTGTGTTAGTGTGGAAAAAACACTTTTTGCACTTGTGATAGTGTTGAAAAACCACTTTTCGCACTTGTGTTAGTGTTGAAAAACCACTTTTCGCACTTGTGTTGGTGCAGGAAACCACTTTTGCACTTGTATTAGTGTGGAAAAAACACTTTTTGCACTTGTGATAGTGTTGAAAAACCACTTTTCGCACTTGTGTTAGTGTTGAAAAACCACTTTTCGCACTTGTATTGGTGCAGGAAACCACTTTTGTACTTGTATTAGTGTGGAAAAACCACTTTTCGCACTTGTGTTAGTGTTGAAAAACCACTTTTCGCACTTGTGTTAGTGTTGAAAAACCACTTTTCGCACTTGTGTTGGTGCAGGAAACCACTTTTGCACTTGTATTAGTGTGGCAAAAACACTTTTTGCACTTGTGATAGTGTTGAAAAACCACTTTTCGCACTTGTGTTAGTGTTGATAAACCACTTTTCGCACTTGTGTTGGTGCAGGAAACCACTTTTGCACTTGTATTAGTGTGGAAAAACCACTTTTCGCACTTGTGTTAGTGTTGAAAAACCACTTTTCGCACTTGTGTTAGTGTTGAAAAACCACTTTTCGCACTTGTGTTGGTGCAGGAAACCACTTTTGCACTTGTATTAGTGTGGAAAAAACACTTTTCGCACTTGTGTTAGTGTTGAAAAACCACTTTTCGCACTTGTGTTAGTGTTGAAAAACCACTTTTCGCACTTGTGTTAGTGTTGAAAAACCACTTTTCACACTTGTGTTGGTGCAGGAAACCACTTTTGCACTTGTATTAGTGTGGAAAAACCACTTTTCGCACTTGTGTTAGTGTTGAAAAACCACTTTTCGCACTGGTGTTAGTGTTGAAAAAACACTTTTCGCACTTGTGTTGGTGCAGGAAACCACTTTTGCACTTGTATTAGTGTGGAAAAACCACTTTTCGCACTTGTGTTAGTGTGGAAAAAACACTTTTTGCACTTGTGATAGTGTTGAAAAACCACTTTTCGCACTTGTGTTAGTGTTGAAAAACCACTTTTCGCACTTGTGTTGGTGCAGGAAACCACTTTTCGCACTTGTGTTAGTGTTGAAAAACCACTTTTCACACTTGTGTTGGTGCAGGAAACCACTTTTGCACTTGTATTAGTGTGGAAAAACCACTTTTCGCACTTGTGTTAGTGTTGAAAAACCACTTTTCGCACTGGTGTTAGTGTTGAAAAAACACTTTTCGCACTTGTGTTGGTGCAGGAAACCACTTTTGCACTTGTATTAGTGTTGAAAAACCACTTTTCGCACTTGTGTTAGTGTTGAAAAACCACTTTTCACACTTGTGTTGGTGCAGGAAACCACTTTTGCACTTGTATTAGTGTGGAAAAACCACTTTTCGCACTTGTGTTAGTGTTGAAAAACCACTTTTCGCACTGGTGTTAGTGTTGAAAAAACACTTTTCGCACTTGTGTTGGTGCAGGAAACCACTTTTGCACTTGTATTAGTGTGGAAAAACCACTTTTCGCACTTGTGTTAGTGTGGAAAAAACACTTTTTGCACTTGTGATAGTGTTGAAAAACCACTTTTCGCACTTGTGTTAGTGTTGAAAAACCACTTTTTGCACTTGTGTTGGTGCAGGAAACCACTTTTCGCACTTGTGTTAGTGTTGAAAAACCACTTTTCGCACTTGTGTTGGTGCAGGAAACCACTTTTGCACTTGTGTTAGTGTGGAAAAACCACTTTTCGCACTTGTGTTAGTGTGGAAAAAACACTTTTTGCACTTGTGATAGTGTTGAAAAACCACTTTTCGCACTTGTGTTAGTGTTGAAAAACCACTTTTCGCACTTGTGTTGGTGCAGGAAACCACTTTTGCACTTGTATTAGTGTGGAAAAAACACTTTTTGCACTTGTGATAGTGTTGAAAAACCACTTTTCGCACTTGTGTTAGTGTTGAAAAACCACTTTTCGCACTTGTGTTGGTGCAGGAAACCACTTTTGTACTTGTATTAGTGTGGAAAAACCACTTTTCGCACTTGTGTTAGTGTTGAAAAACCACTTTTCGCACTTGTATTAGTGTTGAAAAACCACTTTTCGCACTTGTGTGGGTGCAGGAAACCACTTTTGCACTTGTATTAGTGTGGAAAAACACTTTTTGCACTTGTGATAGTGTTGAAAACCCACTTTTCGCACTTGTGTTAGTGTTGAAAAACCACTTTTCGCACTTGTGTTAGTGTTGAAAAACCACTTTTTGCACTTGTGGTGGTGCAGGAAACCACTTTTGCACTTGTATTTGTGTGGAAAAACCACTTTTCGCACTTGTGTTGGTGCAGGAAACCACTTTTGCACTTGTATTAGTGTGGAAAAAACACTTTTCGCACTTGTGTTAGTGTTGAAAAAACACTTTTCGCACTTGTGTTAGTGTTGAAAAACCACTTTTCGCACTTGTGTTAGTGTTGAAAAACCACATTTCGCACTTGTGTTGGTGCAGGAAACCACTTTTGCACTTGTGTTAGTGTGGAAAAACCACTTTTCGCACTTGTGTTAGTGTGGAAAAAACACTTTTTGCACTTGTGATAGTGTTAAAAAACCACTTTTCGCACTTGTGTTGGTGCAGGAAACCACTTTTGCACTTGTATTAGTGTGGAAAAAACACTTTTTGCACTTGTGATAGTGTTGAAAAACCACTTTTCGCAGTTGTGTTAGTGTTGAAAAACCACTTTTCGCACTTGTGTTGGTGCAGGAAACCACTTTTGCACTTGTATTAGTGTGGAAAAACCACTTTTCGCACTTGTGTTAGTGTTGAAAAACCACTTTTCGCACTTGTGTAAGTGTTGCAAAACCACTTTTCGCACTTGTGTTGGTGCAGGAAACCACTTTTGCACTTGTATTAGTGTGGAAAAAACACTTTTTGCACTTGTGATAGTGTTGAAAACCCACTTTTCGCACTTGTGTTAGTGTTGAAAAACCACTTTTCGCACTTGTGTTAGTGTTGAAAAACCACTTTTCGCACTTGTGTTGGTGCAGGAAACCACTTTTGCACTTGTATTAGTGTGGAAAAAACACTTTTTGCACTTGTGTTAGTGTTGAAAAACCACTTTTCGCACTTGTGTTAGTGTTGAAAAACCACTTTTCGCACGTGTGTTGGTGCAGGAAACCACTTTTGCACTTGTATTTGTGTGGAAAAAACACTTTTTGCACTTGTGATAGTGTTGAAAACCCACTTTTCGCACTTGTGTTAGTGTTGAAAAACCACTTTTCGCACTTTTGTTAGTGTTGAAAAACCACTTTTCGCACTTGTGTTGGTGCAGGAAACCACTTTTGCACTTGTATTGGTGTGGAAAAACCACTTTTCGCACTTGTGTTAGTGTTGAAAAACCACTTTCCGCACTTGTGTTACTGTTGAAAAACCACTTTTCGCACTTGTGTTGGTGCAGGAAACCACTTTTGCACTTGTATTCGTGTGGAAAAAACACTTTTCGCACTTGTGTTAGTGTTGAAAACCACTTTTCGCACTTGTGTTAGTGTTGAAAAACCACTTTTCGCACTTGTGTTGGTGCAGGAAACCACTTTTGCACTTGTATTTGTGTGGAAAAACCACTTTTCGCACTTGTGTTGGTGCAGGAAACCACTTTTGCAATTGTATTAGTGTGGAAAAAACACTTTTCGCACTTGTGTTAGTGTTGAAAAACCACTTTTCGCACTTGTGTTAGTGTTGAAAAACCACTTTTCGCACTTGTGGTGGTGCAGGAAACCACTTTTGCACTTGTATTTGTGTGGAAAAACCACTTTTCGCACTTGTGTTGGTGCAGGAAACCACTTTTGCACTTGTATTAGTGTGGAAAAAACACTTTTCGCACTTGTGTTAGTGTTGAAAAACCACTTTTCGCACTTGTGTTAGTGTTGAAAAACCACTTTTCGCACTTGTGATGGTGCAGGAAACCACTTTTGCACTTGTGTTAGTGTGGAAAAACCACTTTTCGCACTTGTGTTAGTGTGGAAAAAACACTTTTTGCACTTGTGATAGTGTTAAAAAACCACTTTTCGCACTTGTGTTAGTGTTGAAAAACCACTTTTCGCACTTGTGTTGGTGCAGGAAACCACTTTTGCACTTGTATTAGTGTGGAAAAAACACTTTTTGCACTTGTGATAGTGTTGAAAAACCACTTTTCGCACTTGTGTTAGTGTTGAAAAACCACTTTTCGCACTTGTGTTGGTGCAGGAACCACTTTTGCACTTGTATTAGTGTGGAAAAACCACTTTTCGCACTTGTGTTAGTGTTGAAAAATCACTTTTCGCACTTGTGTTAGTGTTGAAAAACCACTTTTCGCACTTGTGTTGGTGCAGGAAACCACTTTTGCACTTGTATTAGTGTGGAAAAAACACTTTTTGCACTTGTGATAGTGTTGAAAACCCACTTTTCGCACTTGTGTTAGTGTTGAAAAACCACTTTTCGCACTTGTGTTAGTGTTGAAAAACCACTTTTCGCACTTGTGTTGGTGCAGGAAACCACTTTTGCACTTGTATTAGTGTGGAAAAAACACTTTTTGCACTTGTGTTAGTGTTGAAAAACCACTTTTCGCACTTGTGTTAGTGTTGAAAAACCACTTTTCGCACTTGTGTTGGTGCAGGAAACCACTTTTGCACTTGTATTTGTGTGGAAAAAACACTTTTTGCACTTGTGATAGTATTGAAAACCCACTTTTCGCACTTGTGTTAGTGTTGAAAAACCACTTTTCGCACTTTTGTTAGTGTTGAAAAACCACTTTTCGCACTTGTGTTGGTGCAGGAAACCACTTTTGCACTTGTATTAGTGTGGAAAAACCACTTTTCGCACTTGTGTTAGTGTTGAAAAACCACTTTTCGCACTTGTGTTAGTGTTGAAAAACCACTTTTCGCACTTGTGTTGGTGCAGGAAACCACTTTTGCACTTGTATTCGTGTGGAAAAAACACTTTTCGCACTTGTGTTAGTGTTGAAAAACCACTTTTCGCACTTGTGTTAGTGTTGAAAAACCACTTTTCGCACTTGTGTTAGTGTTGAAAAACCACTTTTCGCACTTGTGTTGGTGCAGGAAACCACTTTTGCACTTGTATTAGTGTGGCAAAACCACTTTTTGCACTTGTGATAGTGTTGAAAACCCACTTTTCGCACTTGTGTTAGTGTTGAAAAACCACTTTTCGCACTTTTGTTAGTGTTGAAAAACCACTTTTCGCACTTGTGTTGGTGCAGGAAACCACTTTTGCACTTGTATTAGTGTGGAAAAACCACTTTTCGCACTTGTGTTAGTGTTGAAAAACCACTTTTCGCACTTGTGTTACTGTTGAAAAACCACTTTCGCACTTGTGTTGGTGCAGGAAACCACTTTTGCACTTGTATTCGTGTGGAAAAAACACTTTTCGCACTTGTGTTAGTGTTGAAAAACCACTTTTCGCACTTGTGTTAGTGTTGAAAAACCACTTTTCGCACTTGTGTTGGTGCAGGAAACCACTTTTGCACTTGTATTTGTGTGGAAAAACCACTTTTCGCACTTGTGTTGGTGCAGGAAACCACTTTTGCACTTGTATTAGTGTGGAAAAAATACTTTTCGCACTTGTGTTAGTGTTGAAAAACCACTTTTCGCACTTGTGTTAGTGTTGAAAAACCACTTTTCGCACTTGTGTTAGTGTTGAAAAACCACTTTTCACACTTGTGTTGGTGCAGGAAACCACTTTTGCACTTGTATTAGTGTGGAAAAACCACTTTTCGCACTTGTGTTAGTGTTGAAAAACCACTTTTCGCACTGGTGTTAGTGTTGAAAAAACACTTTTCACACTTGTGTTGGTGCAGGAAACCACTTTTGCACTTGTATTAGTGTGGAAAAAACACTTTTCGCACTTGTGTTAGTGTTGAAAAACCACTTTTCGCACTTGTGTTAGTGTTGAAAAACCACTTTTCGCACTTGTGTTAGTGTTGAAAAAACCACTTTTCACACTTGTGTTGGTGCAGGAAACCACTTTTGCACTTGTATTAGTGTGGAAAAACCACTTTTCGCACTTGTGTTAGTGTTGAAAAACCACTTTTCGCACTGGTGTTAGTGTTGAAAAAACACTTTTCGCACTTGTGTTGGTGCAGGAAACCACTTTTGCACTTGTATTAGTGTGGAAAAACCACTTTTCGCACTTGTGTTAATGTGGAAAAAACACTTTTTGCACTTGTGATAGTGTTGAAAAACCACTTTTCGCACTTGTGTTAGTGTTGCAAAACCACTTTTCGCACTTGTGTTGGTGCAGGAAACCACTTTTGCACTTGTATTAGTGTGGAAAAAAACACTTTTTGCACTTGTGATAGTGTTGCAAAACCACTTTTCGCACTTGTGTTAGTGTTGAAAAACCACTTTTCGCACTTGTGTTGGTGCAGGAAACCACTTTTGCACTTGTTTTAGTGTGGAAAAAACCACTTTTTCGCACTTGTGTTCATGTTGAAAAACCACTTTTCGCACTTGTGTTAGTGTTGAAAAACCACTTTTCGCACTTGTGTTGGTGCAGGAAACCACTTTTGCACTTGTATTAGTGTGGAAAAAACACTTTTTGCACTTGTGATAGTGTTGAAAACCCACTTTTCGCACTTGTGTTAGTGTTGAAAAACCACTTTTTCGCACTTGTGTTAGTGTTGAAAAACCACTTTTCGCACTTGTGTTAGTGTTGATAAACCACTTTTCGCACTTGTGTTGGTGCAGGAAACCACTTTTGCACTTGTATTAGTGTGGAAAAACCACTTTTCACACTTGTGTTAGTGTTGAAAAAACACTTTTCGCACTTGTGTTGGTGCAGCAAACCACTTTTGCACTTGTATTAGTGTGGAAAAACCACTTTTCGCACTTGTGTTAGTGTGGAAAAAACACTTTTTGCACTTGTGATAGTGTTGAAAAACCACTTTTCGCACTTGTGTTAGTGTTGAAAAACCACTTTTCGCACTTGTGTTGGTGAAGGAAACCACTTTTCGCACTTGTGTTAGTGTTGAAAAACCACTTTTCGCACTTGTGTTGGTGCAGGAAACCACTTTTGCACTTGTGCTAGTGTGGAAAACCCACTTTTCGCACTTGTGTTAGTGTGGAAAAAACACTTTTTGCACTTGTGATAGTGTTGAAAAACCACTTTTCGCACTTGTGTTAGTGTTGAAAAACCACTTTTCGCACTTGTGTTGGTGCAGGAAACCACTTTTGCACTTGTATTAGTGTGGAAAAAAACACTTTTTGCACTTGTGATAGTGTTGAAAAACCACTTTTCGCACTTGTGTTAGTGTTGAAAAACCACTTTTCGCACTTGTATTGGTGCAGGAAACCACTTTTGTACTTGTATTAGTGTGGAAAAACCACTTTTCGCACTTGTGTTAGTGTTGAAAAACCACTTTTCGCACTTGTGTTAGTGTTGAAAAACCACTTTTCGCACTTGTGTTGGTGCAGGAAACCACTTTTGCACTTGTATTAGTGTGGAAAAAACACTTTTTGCACTTGTGATAGTGTTGAAAAAACCACTTTTCGCACTTGTGTTAGTGTTGATAAACCACTTTTCGCACTTGTGTTGGTGCAGGAAACCACTTTTGCACTTGTATTAGTGTGGAAAAACCACTTTTCGCACTTGTGTTAGTGTTGAAAAACCACTTTTCGCACTTGTGTTAGTGTTGAAAAACCACTTTTCGCACTTGTGTTGGTGCAGGAAACCACTTTTGCACTTGTATTAGTGTGGAAAAAACACTTTTCGCACTTGTGTTAGTGTTGAAAAACCACTTTTCGCACTTGTGTTAGTGTTGAAAAACCACTTTTCGCACTTGTGTTAGTGTTGAAAAACCACTTTTCACACTTGTGTTGGTGCAGGAAACCACTTTTGCACTTGTATTAGTGTGGAAAAACCACTTTTCGCACTTGTGTTAGTGTTGAAAAACCACTTTTCGCACTGGTGTTAGTGTTGAAAAAAACACTTTTCGCACTTGTGTTGGTGCAGGAAACCACTTTTGCACTTGTATTAGTGTGGAAAAACCACTTTTCGCACTTGTGTTAGTGTGGAAAAAAACACTTTTTGCACTTGTGATAGTGTTGAAAAACCACTTTTCGCACTTGTGTTAGTGTTGAAAAACCACTTTTCGCACTTGTGTTGGTGCAGGAAACCACTTTTCGCACTTGTGTTAGTGTTGAAAAACCACTTTTCGCACTTGTGTTGGTGCAGGAAACCACTTTTGCACTTGTGTTAGTGTGGAAAAACCACTTTTCGCACTTGTGTTAGTGTGGAAAAAACACTTTTTGCACTTGTGATAGTGTTGAAAAACCACTTTTCGCACTTGTGTTAGTGTTGAAAAACCACTTTTCGCACTTGTGTTGGTGCAGGAAACCACTTTTGCACTTGTATTAGTGTGGAAAAAACACTTTTTGCACTTGTGATAGTGTTGAAAAACCACTTTTCGCACTTGTGTTAGTGTTGAAAAACCACTTTTCGCACTTGTGTTGGTGCAGGAAACCACTTTTGTACTTGTATTAGTGTGGAAAAACCACTTTTCGCACTTGTGTTAGTGTTGAAAAACCACTTTTCGCACTTGTATTAGTGTTGAAAAACCACTTTTCGCACTTGTGTGGGTGCAGGAAACCACTTTTGCACTTGTATTAGTGTGGAAAAACACTTTTTGCACTTGTGATAGTGTTGAAAACCCACTTTTCGCACTTGTGTTAGTGTTGAAAAACCACTTTTCGCACTTGTGTTAGTGTTGAAAAACCACTTTTCGCACTTGTGTTGGTGCAGGAAACCACTTTTGCACTTGTATTAGTGTGGGAAAAACACTTTTTGCACTTGTGTTAGTGTTGAAAAACCACTTTTAACACTTGTGTTAGTGTTGAAAAACCACTTTTCGCACTTGTGTTGGTGCAGGAAACCACTTTTGCACTTGTATTTGTGTGGAAAAACCACTTTTCGCACTTGTGTTAGTGTTGAAAAACCACTTTTCGCACTTGTGTTACTGTTGAAAAACCACTTTTCGCACTTGTGTTGGTGCAGGAAACCACTTTTGCACTTGTATTCGTGTGGAAAAAACACTTTTCGCACTTGTGTTAGTGTTGAAAAACCACTTTTCGCACTTGTGTTAGTGTTGAAAAACCACTTTTCGCACTTGTGTTGGTGCAGGAAACCACTTTTGCACTTGTATTTGTGTGGAAAAACCACTTTTCGCACTTGTGTTGGTGCAGGAAACCACTTTTGCACTTGTATTAGTGTGGAAAAAATACTTTTCGCACTTGTGTTAGTGTTGAAAAACCACTTTTCGCACTTGTGTTAGTGTTGAAAAACCACTTTTCGCACTTGTGTTAGAGTTGAAAAACCACTTTTCACACTTGTGTTGGTGCAGGAAACCACTTTTGCACTTGTATTAGTGTGGAAAAACCACTTTTCGCACTTGTGTTAGTGTTGAAAAACCACTTTTCGCACTGGTGTTAGTGTTGAAAAAACACTTTTTGCACTTGTGTTGGTGCAGGAAACCACTTTTGCACTTGTATTAGTGTGGAAAAAACACTTTTCGCACTTGTGTTAGTGTTGAAAAACCACTTTTCGCACTTGTGTTAGTGTTGAAAAACCACTTTTCGCACTTGTGTTAGTGTTGAAAAACCACTTTTCGCACTTGTGTTGGTGCAGGAAACCACTTTTGCACTTGTATTAGTGTGGAAAAACCACTTTTCTCACTTGTGTTAGTGTTGAAAAACCACTTTTCGCACTTGTGTTAGTGTTGAAAAACCACTTTTCGCACTTGTGGTGGTGCAGGAAACCACTTTTGCACTTGTATTGTGTGGAAAAACCACTTTTCGCACTTGTGTTGGTGCAGGAAACCACTTTTGCACTTGTATTAGTGTGGAAAAAACACTTTTCGCACTTGTGTTAGTGTTGAAAAACCACTTTTCGCACTTGTGTTAGTGTTGAAAAACCACATTTCGCACTTGTGTTGGTGCAGGAAACCACTTTTGCACTTGTGTTAGTGTGGAAAAACCACTTTTCGCACTTGTGTTAGTGTGGAAAAAACACTTTTTGCACTTGTGATAGTGTTAAAAAACCACTTTTCGCACTTGTGTTGGTGCAGGAAACCACTTTTGCACTTGTATTAGTGTGGAAAAAACACTTTTTGCACTTGTGATAGTGTTGAAAAACCACTTTTCGCAGTTGTGTTAGTGTTGAAAAACCACTTTTCGCACTTGTGTTGGTGCAGGAAACCACTTTTGCACTTGTATTAGTGTGGAAAAACCACTTTTCGCACTTGTGTTAGTGTTGAAAAACCACTTTTCGCACTTGTGTAAGTGTTGAAAAACCACTTTTCGCACTTGTGTTGGTGCAGGAAACCACTTTTGCACTTGTATTAGTGTGGAAAAAACACTTTTTGCACTTGTGATAGTGTTGAAAACCCACTTTTCGCACTTGTGTTAGTGTTGAAAAACCACTTTTCGCACTTGTGTTAGTGTTGAAAAACCACTTTTCGCACTTGTGTTGGTGCAGGAAACCACTTTTGCACTTGTATTAGTGTGGAAAAAACACTTTTTGCACTTGTGTTAGTGTTGAAAAACCACTTTTCGCACTTGTGTTAGTGTTGAAAAACCACTTTTCGCACGTGTGTTGGTGCAGGAAACCACTTTTGCACTTGTATTTGTGTGGAAAAAACACTTTTTGCACTTGTGATAGTGTTGAAAACCCACTTTTCGCACTTGTGTTAGTGTTGAAAAACCACTTTTCGCACTTTTGTTAGTGTTGAAAAACCACTTTTCGCACTTGTGTTGGTGCAGGAAACCACTTTTGCACTTGTATTAGTGTGGAAAAACCACTTTTCGCACTTGTGTTAGTGTTGAAAAACCACTTTCCGCACTTGTGTTACTGTTGAAAAACCACTTTTCGCACTTGTGTTGGTGCAGGAAACCACTTTTGCACTTGTATTCGTGTGGAAAAAACACTTTTCGCACTTGTGTTAGTGTTGAAAACCACTTTTCGCACTTGTGTTAGTGTTGAAAAACCACTTTTCGCACTTGTGTTGGTGCAGGAAACCACTTTTGCACTTGTATTTGTGTGGAAAAACCACTTTTCGCACTTGTGTTGGTGCAGGAAACCACTTTTGCAATTGTATTAGTGTGGAAAAAACACTTTTCGCACTTGTGTTAGTGTTGAAAAACCACTTTTCGCACTTGTGTTAGTGTTGAAAAACCACTTTTTGCACTTGTGGTGGTGCAGGAAACCACTTTTGCACTTGTATTTGTGTGGAAAAACCACTTTTCGCACTTGTGTTGGTGCAGGAAACCACTTTTGCACTTGTATTAGTGTGGAAAAAACACTTTTCGCACTTGTGTTAGTGTTGAAAAACCACTTTTCGCACTTGTGTTAGTGTTGAAAAACCACTTTTCGCACTTGTGATGGTGCAGGAAACCACTTTTGCACTTGTGTTAGTGTGGAAAAACCACTTTTCGCACTTGTGTTAGTGTGGAAAAAACACTTTTTGCACTTGTGATAGTGTTAAAAAACCACTTTTCGCACTTGTGTTAGTGTTGAAAAACCACTTTTCGCACTTGTGTTGGTGCAGGAAACCACTTTTGCACTTGTATTAGTGTGGAAAAAACACTTTTTGCACTTGTGATAGTGTTGAAAAACCACTTTTCGCACTTGTGTTAGTGTTGAAAAACCACTTTTCGCACTTGTGTTGGTGCAGGAACCACTTTTGCACTTGTATTAGTGTGGAAAAACCACTTTTCGCACTTGTGTTAGTGTTGAAAAATCACTTTTCGCACTTGTGTTAGTGTTGAAAAACCACTTTTCGCACTTGTGTTGGTGCAGGAAACCACTTTTGCACTTGTATTAGTGTGGAAAAAACACTTTTTGCACTTGCGATAGTGTTGAAAACCCACTTTTCGCACTTGTGTTAGTGTTGAAAAACCACTTTTCGCACTTGTGTTAGTGTTGAAAAACCACTTTTCGCACTTGTGTTGGTGCAGGAAACCACTTTTGCACTTGTATTAGTGTGGAAAAAACACTTTTTGCACTTGTGTTAGTGTTGAAAAACCACTTTTCGCACTTGTGTTAGTGTTGAAAAACCACTTTTCGCACTTGTGTTGGTGCAGGAAACCACTTTTGCACTTGTATTTGTGTGGAAAAAACACTTTTTGCACTTGTGATAGTATTGAAAACCCACTTTTACGCACTTGTGTTAGTGTTGAAAAACCACTTTTCGCACTTTTGTTAGTGTGGAAAAACCACTTTTCGCACTTGTGTTGGTGCAGGAAACCACTTTTGCACTTGTATTAGTGTGGAAAAACCACTTTTCGCACTTGTGTTAGTGTTGAAAAACCACTTTTCGCACTTGTGTTAGTGTTGAAAAACCACTTTTCGCACTTGTGTTGGTGCAGGAAACCACTTTTGCACTTGTATTAGTGTGGAAAAAACACTTTTCGCACTTGTGTTAGTGTTGAAAAACCACTTTTCGCACTTGTGTTAGTGTTGAAAAACCACTTTTCGCACTTGTGTTAGTGTTGAAAAACCACTTTTCACACTTGTGTTGGTGCAGGAAACCACTTTTGCACTTGTATTAGTGTGGAAAAACCACTTTTCGCACTTGTGTTAGTGTTGAAAAACCACTTTTCGCACTGGTGTTAGTGTTGAAAAAACACTTTTCGCACTTGTGTTGGTGCAGGAAACCACTTTTGCACTTGTATTAGTGTGGAAAAAACACTTTTCGCACTTGTGTTAGTGTTGAAAAACCACTTTTCGCACTTGTGTTAGTGTTGAAAAACCACTTTTCGCACTTGTGTTAGTGTTGAAAAACCACTTTTCACACTTGTGTTGGTGCAGGAAACCACTTTTGCACTTGTATTAGTGTGGAAAAACCACTTTTCGCACTTGTGTTAGTGTTGAAAAACCACTTTTCGCACTGGTGTTAGTGTTGAAAAAACACTTTTCGCACTTGTGTTGGTGCAGGAAACCACTTTTGCACTTGTATTAGTGTGGAAAAACCACTTTTCGCACTTGTGTTAGTGTGGAAAAAACACTTTTTGCACTTGTGATAGTGTTGAAAAACCACTTTTCGCACTTGTGTTAGTGTTGAAAAACCACTTTTCGCACTTGTGTTGGTGCAGGAAACCACTTTTCGCACTTGTGTTAGTGTTGAAAAACCACTTTTCGCACTTGTGTTGGTGCAGGAAACCACTTTTGCACTTGTGTTAGTGTGGAAAAACCACTTTTCGCACTTGTGTTAGTGTTGAAAAACCACTTTTCGCACTTGTGTTGGTGCAGGAAACCACTTTTGCACTTGTATTAGTGTGGAAAAAACACTTTTTGCACTTGTGATAGTGTTGAAAAACCACTTTTCGCACTTGTGTTAGTGTTGAAAAACCACTTTTCGCACTTGTGTTGGTGCAGGAAACCACTTTTGTACTTGTATTAGTGTGGAAAAACCACTTTTCGCACTTGTGTTAGTGTTGAAAAACCACTTTTCGCACTTGTATTAGTGTTGAAAAACCACTTTTCGCACTTGTGTGGGTGCAGGAAACCACTTTTGCACTTGTATTAGTGTGGAAAAACACTTTTTGCACTTGTGATAGTGTTGAAAACCCACTTTTCGCACTTGTGTTAGTGTTGAAAAACCACTTTTCGCACTTGTGTTAGTGTTGAAAAACCACTTTTCGCACTTGTGTTGGTGCAGGAAACCACTTTTGCACTTGTATTAGTGTGGGAAAAACACTTTTTGCACTTGTGTTAGTGTTGAAAAACCACTTTTAACACTTGTGTTAGTGTTGAAAAACCACTTTTCGCACTTGTGTTGGTGCAGGAAACCACTTTTGCACTTGTATTTGTGTGGAAAAACCACTTTTCGCACTTGTGTTAGTGTTGAAAAACCACTTTTCGCACTTGTGTTACTGTTGAAAAACCACTTTTCGCACTTGTGTTGGTGCAGGAAACCACTTTTGCACTTGTATTCGTGTGGAAAAAACACTTTTCGCACTTGTGTTAGTGTTGAAAAACCACTTTTCGCACTTGTGTTAGTGTTGAAAAACCACTTTTCGCACTTGTGTTGGTGCAGGAAACCACTTTTGCACTTGTATTTGTGTGGAAAAACCACTTTTCGCACTTGTGTTGGTGCAGGAAACCACTTTTGCACTTGTATTAGTGTGGAAAAAATACTTTTCGCACTTGTGTTAGTGTTGAAAAACCACTTTTCGCACTTGTGTTAGTGTTGAAAAACCACTTTTCGCACTTGTGTTAGTGTTGAAAAACCACTTTTCACACTTGTGTTGGTGCAGGAAACCACTTTTGCACTTGTATTAGTGTGGAAAAACCACTTTTCGCACTTGTGTTAGTGTTGAAAAACCACTTTTCGCACTGGTGTTAGTGTTGAAAAAACACTTTTTGCACTTGTGTTGGTGCAGGAAACCACTTTTGCACTTGTATTAGTGTGGAAAAAACACTTTTCGCACTTGTGTTAGTGTTGAAAAACCACTTTTCGCACTTGTGTTAGTGTTGAAAAACCACTTTTCGCACTTGTGTTAGTGTTGAAAAACCACTTTTCGCACTTGTGTTGGTGCAGGAAACCACTTTTGCACTTGTATTAGTGTGGAAAAACCACTTTTCTCACTTGTGTTAGTGTTGAAAAACCACTTTTCGCACTTGTGTTAGTGTTGAAAAACCACTTTTCGCACTTGTGGTGGTGCAGGAAACCACTTTTGCACTTGTATTGTGTGGCAAAACCACTTTTCGCACTTGTGTTGGTGCAGGAAACCACTTTTGCACTTGTATTAGTGTGGAAAAAACACTTTTCGCACTTGTGTTAGTGTTGAAAAACCACTTTTCGCACTTGTGTTAGTGTTGAAAAACCACATTTCGCACTTGTGTTGGTGCAGGAAACCACTTTTGCACTTGTGTTAGTGTGGAAAAACCACTTTTCGCACTTGTGTTAGTGTGGAAAAAACACTTTTTGCACTTGTGATAGTGTTAAAAAACCACTTTTCGCACTTGTGTTGGTGCAGGAAACCACTTTTGCACTTGTATTAGTGTGGAAAAAACACTTTTTGCACTTGTGATAGTGTTGAAAAACCACTTTTCGCAGTTGTGTTAGTGTTGAAAAACCACTTTTCGCACTTGTGTTGGTGCAGGAAACCACTTTTGCACTTGTATTAGTGTGGAAAAACCACTTTTCGCACTTGTGTTAGTGTTGAAAAACCACTTTTCGCACTTGTGTAAGTGTTGAAAAACCACTTTTCGCACTTGTGTTGGTGCAGGAAACCACTTTTGCACTTGTATTAGTGTGGAAAAAACACTTTTTGCACTTGTGATAGTGTTGAAAACCCACTTTTCGCACTTGTGTTAGTGTTGAAAAACCACTTTTCGCACTTGTGTTAGTGTTGAAAAACCACTTTTCGCACTTGTGTTGGTGCAGGAAACCACTTTTGCACTTGTATTAGTGTGGAAAAAACACTTTTTGCACTTGTGTTAGTGTTGAAAAACCACTTTTCGCACTTGTGTTAGTGTTGAAAAACCACTTTTCGCACTTGTGTTAGTGTTGAAAAACCACTTTTCGCACGTGTGTTGGTGCAGGAAACCACTTTTGCACTTGTATTTGTGTGGAAAAAACACTTTTTGCACTTGTGATAGTGTTGAAAACCCACTTTTCGCACTTGTGTTAGTGTTGAAAAACCACTTTTCGCACTTTTGTTAGTGTTGAAAAACCACTTTTCGCACTTGTGTTGGTGCAGGAAACCACTTTTGCACTTGTATTAGTGTGGAAAAACCACTTTTCGCACTTGTGTTAGTGTTGAAAAACCACTTTCCGCACTTGTGTTACTGTTGAAAAACCACTTTTCGCACTTGTGTTGGTGCAGGAAACCACTTTTGCACTTGTATTCGTGTGGAAAAAACACTTTTCGCACTTGTGTTAGTGTTGAAAACCACTTTTCGCACTTGTGTTAGTGTTGAAAAACCACTTTTCGCACTTGTGTTGGTGCAGGAAACCACTTTTGCACTTGTATTTGTGTGGAAAAACCACTTTTCGCACTTGTGTTGGTGCAGGAAACCACTTTTGCAATTGTATTAGTGTGGAAAAAACACTTTTCGCACTTGTGTTAGTGTTGAAAAACCACTTTTCGCACTTGTGTTAGTGTTGAAAAACCACTTTTTGCACTTGTGGTGGTGCAGGAAACCACTTTTGCACTTGTATTTGTGTGGAAAAACCACTTTTCGCACTTGTGTTGGTGCAGGAAACCACTTTTGCACTTGTATTAGTGTGGAAAAAACACTTTTCGCACTTGTGTTAGTGTTGAAAAAACACTTTTCGCACTTGTGTTAGTGTTGAAAAACCACTTTTCGCACTTGTGTTAGTGTTGAAAAACCACATTTCGCACTTGTGTTGGTGCAGGAAACCACTTTTGCACTTGTGTTAGTGTGGAAAAACCACTTTTCGCACTTGTGTTAGTGTGGAAAAAACACTTTTTGCACTTGTGATAGTGTTAAAAAACCACTTTTCGCACTTGTGTTGGTGCAGGAAACCACTTTTGCACTTGTATTAGTGTGGAAAAAACACTTTTTGCACTTGTGATAGTGTTGAAAAACCACTTTTCGCAGTTGTGTTAGTGTTGAAAAACCACTTTTCGCACTTGTGTTGGTGCAGGAAACCACTTTTGCACTTGTATTAGTGTGGAAAAACCACTTTTCGCACTTGTGTTAGTGTTGAAAAACCACTTTTCGCACTTGTGTAAGTGTTGCAAAACCACTTTTCGCACTTGTGTTGGTGCAGGAAACCACTTTTGCACTTGTATTAGTGTGGAAAAAACACTTTTTGCACTTGTGATAGTGTTGAAAACCCACTTTTCGCACTTGTGTTAGTGTTGAAAAACCACTTTTCGCACTTGTGTTAGTGTTGAAAAACCACTTTTCGCACTTGTGTTGGTGCAGGAAACCACTTTTGCACTTGTATTAGTGTGGAAAAAACACTTTTTGCACTTGTGTTAGTGTTGAAAAACCACTTTTCGCACTTGTGTTAGTGTTGAAAAACCACTTTTCGCACGTGTGTTGGTGCAGGAAACCACTTTTGCACTTGTATTTGTGTGGAAAAAACACTTTTTGCACTTGTGATAGTGTTGAAAACCCACTTTTCGCACTTGTGTTAGTGTTGAAAAACCACTTTTCGCACTTTTGTTAGTGTTGAAAAACCACTTTTCGCACTTGTGTTGGTGCAGGAAACCACTTTTGCACTTGTATTGGTGTGGAAAAACCACTTTTCGCACTTGTGTTAGTGTTGAAAAACCACTTTCCGCACTTGTGTTACTGTTGAAAAACCACTTTTCGCACTTGTGTTGGTGCAGGAAACCACTTTTGCACTTGTATTCGTGTGGAAAAAACACTTTTCGCACTTGTGTTAGTGTTGAAAACCACTTTTCGCACTTGTGTTAGTGTTGAAAAACCACTTTTCGCACTTGTGTTGGTGCAGGAAACCACTTTTGCACTTGTATTTGTGTGGAAAAACCACTTTTCGCACTTGTGTTGGTGCAGGAAACCACTTTTGCAATTGTATTAGTGTGGAAAAAACACTTTTCGCACTTGTGTTAGTGTTGAAAAACCACTTTTCGCACTTGTGTTAGTGTTGAAAAACCACTTTTCGCACTTGTGGTGGTGCAGGAAACCACTTTTGCACTTGTATTTGTGTGGAAAAACCACTTTTCGCACTTGTGTTGGTGCAGGAAACCACTTTTGCACTTGTATTAGTGTGGAAAAAACACTTTTCGCACTTGTGTTAGTGTTGAAAAACCACTTTTCGCACTTGTGTTAGTGTTGAAAAACCACTTTTCGCACTTGTGATGGTGCAGGAAACCACTTTTGCACTTGTGTTAGTGTGGAAAAACCACTTTTCGCACTTGTGTTAGTGTGGAAAAAACACTTTTTGCACTTGTGATAGTGTTAAAAAACCACTTTTCGCACTTGTGTTAGTGTTGAAAAACCACTTTTCGCACTTGTGTTGGTGCAGGAAACCACTTTTGCACTTGTATTAGTGTGGAAAAAACACTTTTTGCACTTGTGATAGTGTTGAAAAACCACTTTTCGCACTTGTGTTAGTGTTGAAAAACCACTTTTCGCACTTGTGTTGGTGCAGGAACCACTTTTGCACTTGTATTAGTGTGGAAAAACCACTTTTCGCACTTGTGTTAGTGTTGAAAAATCACTTTTCGCACTTGTGTTAGTGTTGAAAAACCACTTTTCGCACTTGTGTTGGTGCAGGAAACCACTTTTGCACTTGTATTAGTGTGGAAAAAACACTTTTTGCACTTGTGATAGTGTTGAAAACCCACTTTTCGCACTTGTGTTAGTGTTGAAAAACCACTTTTCGCACTTGTGTTAGTGTTGAAAAACCACTTTTCGCACTTGTGTTGGTGCAGGAAACCACTTTTGCACTTGTATTAGTGTGGAAAAAACACTTTTTGCACTTGTGTTAGTGTTGAAAAACCACTTTTCGCACTTGTGTTAGTGTTGAAAAACCACTTTTCGCACTTGTGTTGGTGCAGGAAACCACTTTTGCACTTGTATTTGTGTGGAAAAAACACTTTTTGCACTTGTGATAGTATTGAAAACCCACTTTTCGCACTTGTGTTAGTGTTGAAAAACCACTTTTCGCACTTTTGTTAGTGTTGAAAAACCACTTTTCGCACTTGTGTTGGTGCAGGAAACCACTTTTGCACTTGTATTAGTGTGGAAAAACCACTTTTCGCACTTGTGTTAGTGTTGAAAAACCACTTTTCGCACTTGTGTTAGTGTTGAAAAACCACTTTTCGCACTTGTGTTGGTGCAGGAAACCACTTTTGCACTTGTATTCGTGTGGAAAAAACACTTTTCGCACTTGTGTTAGTGTTGAAAAACCACTTTTCGCACTTGTGTTAGTGTTGAAAAACCACTTTTCGCACTTGTGTTAGTGTTGAAAAACCACTTTTCGCACTTGTGTTGGTGCAGGAAACCACTTTTGCACTTGTATTAGTGTGGCAAAACCACTTTTTGCACTTGTGATAGTGTTGAAAACCCACTTTTCGCACTTGTGTTAGTGTTGAAAAACCACTTTTCGCACTTTTGTTAGTGTTGAAAAACCACTTTTCGCACTTGTGTTGGTGCAGGAAACCACTTTTGCACTTGTATTAGTGTGGAAAAACCACTTTTCGCACTTGTGTTAGTGTTGAAAAACCACTTTTCGCACTTGTGTTACTGTTGAAAAACCACTTTCGCACTTGTGTTGGTGCAGGAAACCACTTTTGCACTTGTATTCGTGTGGAAAAAACACTTTTCGCACTTGTGTTAGTGTTGAAAAACCACTTTTCGCACTTGTGTTAGTGTTGAAAAACCACTTTTCGCACTTGTGTTGGTGCAGGAAACCACTTTTGCACTTGTATTTGTGTGGAAAAACCACTTTTCGCACTTGTGTTGGTGCAGGAAACCACTTTTGCACTTGTATTAGTGTGGAAAAAATACTTTTCGCACTTGTGTTAGTGTTGAAAAACCACTTTTCGCACTTGTGTTAGTGTTGAAAAACCACTTTTCGCACTTGTGTTAGTGTTGAAAAACCACTTTTCACACTTGTGTTGGTGCAGGAAACCACTTTTGCACTTGTATTAGTGTGGAAAAACCACTTTTCGCACTTGTGTTAGTGTTGAAAAACCACTTTTCGCACTGGTGTTAGTGTTGAAAAAACACTTTTCACACTTGTGTTGGTGCAGGAAACCACTTTTGCACTTGTATTAGTGTGGAAAAAACACTTTTCGCACTTGTGTTAGTGTTGAAAAACCACTTTTCGCACTTGTGTTAGTGTTGAAAAACCACTTTTCGCACTTGTGTTAGTGTTGAAAAACCACTTTTCACACTTGTGTTGGTGCAGGAAACCACTTTTGCACTTGTATTAGTGTGGAAAAACCACTTTTCGCACTTGTGTTAGTGTTGAAAAACCACTTTTCGCACTGGTGTTAGTGTTGAAAAAACACTTTTCGCACTTGTGTTGGTGCAGGAAACCACTTTTGCACTTGTATTAGTGTGGAAAAACCACTTTTCGCACTTGTGTTAGTGTGGAAAAAACACTTTTTGCACTTGTGATAGTGTTGAAAAACCACTTTTCGCACTTGTGTTAGTGTTGCAAAACCACTTTTCGCACTTGTGTTGGTGCAGGAAACCACTTTTGCACTTGTATTAGTGTGGAAAAAACACTTTTTGCACTTGTGATAGTGTTGCAAAACCACTTTTCGCACTTGTGTTAGTGTTGAAAAAACACTTTTCGCACTTGTGTTGGTGCAGGAAACCACTTTTGCACTTGTTTTAGTGTGGAAAAAACCACTTTTCGCACTTGTGTTCATGTTGAAAAACCACTTTTCGCACTTGTGTTAGTGTTGAAAAACCACTTTTCGCACTTGTGTTGGTGCAGGAAACCACTTTTGCACTTGTATTAGTGTGGAAAAAACACTTTTTGCACTTGTGATAGTGTTGAAAACCCACTTTTCGCACTTGTGTTAGTGTTGAAAAACCACTTTTCGCACTTGTGTTAGTGTTGAAAAACCACTTTTCGCACTTGTGTTAGTGTTGATAAACCACTTTTCGCACTTGTGTTGGTGCAGGAAACCACTTTTGCACTTGTATTAGTGTGGAAAAACCACTTTTCACACTTGTGTTAGTGTTGAAAAAACACTTTTCGCACTTGTGTTGGTGCAGCAAACCACTTTTGCACTTGTATTAGTGTGGAAAAACCACTTTTCGCACTTGTGTTAGTGTGGAAAAAACACTTTTTGCACTTGTGATAGTGTTGAAAAACCACTTTTCGCACTTGTGTTAGTGTTGAAAAACCACTTTTCGCACTTGTGTTGGTGAAGGAAACCACTTTTCGCACTTGTGTTAGTGTTGAAAAACCACTTTTCGCACTTGTGTTGGTGCAGGAAACCACTTTTGCACTTGTGCTAGTGTGGAAAACCCACTTTTCGCACTTGTGTTAGTGTGGAAAAAACACTTTTTGCACTTGTGATAGTGTTGAAAAACCACTTTTCGCACTTGTGTTAGTGTTGAAAAACCACTTTTCGCACTTGTGTTGGTGCAGGAAACCACTTTTGCACTTGTATTAGTGTGGAAAAAACACTTTTTGCACTTGTGATAGTGTTGAAAAACCACTTTTCGCACTTGTGTTAGTGTTGAAAAACCACTTTTCGCACTTGTATTGGTGCAGGAAACCACTTTTGTACTTGTATTAGTGTGGAAAAACCACTTTTCGCACTTGTGTTAGTGTTGAAAAACCACTTTTCGCACTTGTGTTAGTGTTGAAAAACCACTTTTCGCACTTGTGTTGGTGCAGGAAACCACTTTTGCACTTGTATTAGTGTGGAAAAAACACTTTTTGCACTTGTGATAGTGTTGAAAAACCACTTTTCGCACTTGTGTTAGTGTTGATAAACCACTTTTCGCACTTGTGTTGGTGCAGGAAACCACTTTTGCACTTGTATTAGTGTGGAAAAACCACTTTTCGCACTTGTGTTAGTGTTGAAAAACCACTTTTCGCACTTGTGTTAGTGTTGAAAAACCACTTTTCGCACTTGTGTTGGTGCAGGAAACCACTTTTGCACTTGTATTAGTGTGGAAAAAACACTTTTCGCACTTGTGTTAGTGTTGAAAAACCACTTTTCGCACTTGTGTTAGTGTTGAAAAACCACTTTTCGCACTTGTGTTAGTGTTGAAAAACCACTTTTCACACTTGTGTTGGTGCAGGAAACCACTTTTGCACTTGTATTAGTGTGGAAAAACCACTTTTCGCACTTGTGTTAGTGTTGAAAAACCACTTTTCGCACTGGTGTTAGTGTTGAAAAAACACTTTTCGCACTTGTGTTGGTGCAGGAAACCACTTTTGCACTTGTATTAGTGTGGAAAAACCACTTTTCGCACTTGTGTTAGTGTGGAAAAAACACTTTTTGCACTTGTGATAGTGTTGAAAAACCACTTTTCGCACTTGTGTTAGTGTTGAAAAACCACTTTTCGCACTTGTGTTGGTGCAGGAAACCACTTTTCGCACTTGTGTTAGTGTTGAAAAACCACTTTTCGCACTTGTGTTGGTGCAGGAAACCACTTTTGCACTTGTGTTAGTGTGGAAAAACCACTTTTCGCACTTGTGTTAGTGTGGAAAAAACACTTTTTGCACTTGTGATAGTGTTGAAAAACCACTTTTCGCACTTGTGTTAGTGTTGAAAAACCACTTTTCGCACTTGTGTTGGTGCAGGAAACCACTTTTGCACTTGTATTAGTGTGGAAAAAACACTTTTTGCACTTGTGATAGTGTTGAAAAACCACTTTTCGCACTTGTGTTAGTGTTGAAAAACCACTTTTCGCACTTGTGTTGGTGCAGGAAACCACTTTTGCACTTGTATTAGTGTGGAAAAAACACTTTTTGCACTTGTGATAGTGTTGAAAAACCACTTTTCGCACTTGTGTTAGTGTTGAAAAACCACTTTTCGCACTTGTGTTGGTGCAGGAACCACTTTTGCACTTGTATTAGTGTGGAAAAACCACTTTTCGCACTTGTGTTAGTGTTGAAAAATCACTTTTCGCACTTGTGTTAGTGTTGAAAAACCACTTTTCGCACTTGTGTTGGTGCAGGAAACCACTTTTGCACTTGTATTAGTGTGGAAAAAACACTTTTTGCACTTGTGATAGTGTTGAAAACCCACTTTTCGCACTTGTGTTAGTGTTGAAAAACCACTTTTCGCACTTGTGTTAGTGTTGAAAAACCACTTTTCGCACTTGTGTTGGTGCAGGAAACCACTTTTGCACTTGTATTAGTGTGGAAAAAACACTTTTTGCACTTGTGTTAGTGTTGAAAAACCACTTTTCGCACTTGTGTTAGTGTTGAAAAACCACTTTTCGCACTTGTGTTGGTGCAGGAAACCACTTTTGCACTTGTATTTGTGTGGAAAAAACACTTTTTGCACTTGTGATAGTATTGAAAACCCACTTTTACGCACTTGTGTTAGTGTTGAAAAACCACTTTTCGCACTTTTGTTAGTGTGGAAAAACCACTTTTCGCACTTGTGTTGGTGCAGGAAACCACTTTTGCACTTGTATTAGTGTGGAAAAACCACTTTTCGCACTTGTGTTAGTGTTGAAAAACCACTTTTCGCACTTGTGTTAGTGTTGAAAAACCACTTTTCGCACTTGTGTTGGTGCAGGAAACCACTTTTGCACTTGTATTAGTGTGGAAAAAACACTTTTCGCACTTGTGTTAGTGTTGAAAAACCACTTTTCGCACTTGTGTTAGTGTTGAAAAACCACTTTTCGCACTTGTGTTAGTGTTGAAAAACCACTTTTCACACTTGTGTTGGTGCAGGAAACCACTTTTGCACTTGTATTAGTGTGGAAAAACCACTTTTCGCACTTGTGTTAGTGTTGAAAAACCACTTTTCGCACTGGTGTTAGTGTTGAAAAAACACTTTTCGCACTTGTGTTGGTGCAGGAAACCACTTTTGCACTTGTATTAGTGTGGAAAAAACACTTTTCGCACTTGTGTTAGTGTTGAAAAACCACTTTTCGCACTTGTGTTAGTGTTGAAAAACCACTTTTCGCACTTGTGTTAGTGTTGAAAAACCACTTTTCACACTTGTGTTGGTGCAGGAAACCACTTTTGCACTTGTATTAGTGTGGAAAAACCACTTTTCGCACTTGTGTTAGTGTTGAAAAACCACTTTTCGCACTGGTGTTAGTGTTGAAAAAACACTTTTCGCACTTGTGTTGGTGCAGGAAACCACTTTTGCACTTGTATTAGTGTGGAAAAACCACTTTTCGCACTTGTGTTAGTGTGGAAAAAACACTTTTTGCACTTGTGATAGTGTTGAAAAACCACTTTTCGCACTTGTGTTAGTGTTGAAAAACCACTTTTCGCACTTGTGTTGGTGCAGGAAACCACTTTTCGCACTTGTGTTAGTGTTGAAAAACCACTTTTCGCACTTGTGTTGGTGCAGGAAACCACTTTTGCACTTGTGTTAGTGTGGAAAAACCACTTTTCGCACTTGTGTTAGTGTTGAAAAACCACTTTTCGCACTTGTGTTGGTGCAGGAAACCACTTTTGCACTTGTATTAGTGTGGAAAAAACACTTTTTGCACTTGTGATAGTGTTGAAAAACCACTTTTCGCACTTGTGTTAGTGTTGAAAAACCACTTTTCGCACTTGTGTTGGTGCAGGAAACCACTTTTGTACTTGTATTAGTGTGGAAAAACCACTTTTCGCACTTGTGTTAGTGTTGAAAAACCACTTTTCGCACTTGTATTAGTGTTGAAAAACCACTTTTCGCACTTGTGTGGGTGCAGGAAACCACTTTTGCACTTGTATTAGTGTGGAAAAACACTTTTTGCACTTGTGATAGTGTTGAAAACCCACTTTTCGCACTTGTGTTAGTGTTGAAAAACCACTTTTCGCACTTGTGTTAGTGTTGAAAAACCACTTTTCGCACTTGTGTTGGTGCAGGAAACCACTTTTGCACTTGTATTAGTGTGGGAAAAACACTTTTTGCACTTGTGTTAGTGTTGAAAAACCACTTTTAACACTTGTGTTAGTGTTGAAAAACCACTTTTCGCACTTGTGTTGGTGCAGGAAACCACTTTTGCACTTGTATTTGTGTGGAAAAACCACTTTTCGCACTTGTGTTAGTGTTGAAAAACCACTTTTCGCACTTGTGTTACTGTTGAAAAACCACTTTTCGCACTTGTGTTGGTGCAGGAAACCACTTTTGCACTTGTATTCGTGTGGAAAAAACACTTTTCGCACTTGTGTTAGTGTTGAAAAACCACTTTTCGCACTTGTGTTAGTGTTGAAAAACCACTTTTCGCACTTGTGTTGGTGCAGGAAACCACTTTTGCACTTGTATTTGTGTGGAAAAACCACTTTTCGCACTTGTGTTGGTGCAGGAAACCACTTTTGCACTTGTATTAGTGTGGAAAAAATACTTTTCGCACTTGTGTTAGTGTTGAAAAACCACTTTTCGCACTTGTGTTAGTGTTGAAAAACCACTTTTCGCACTTGTGTTAGTGTTGAAAAACCACTTTTCACACTTGTGTTGGTGCAGGAAACCACTTTTGCACTTGTATTAGTGTGGAAAAACCACTTTTCGCACTTGTGTTAGTGTTGAAAAACCACTTTTCGCACTGGTGTTAGTGTTGAAAAAACACTTTTTGCACTTGTGTTGGTGCAGGAAACCACTTTTGCACTTGTATTAGTGTGGAAAAAACACTTTTCGCACTTGTGTTAGTGTTGAAAAACCACTTTTCGCACTTGTGTTAGTGTTGAAAAACCACTTTTCGCACTTGTGTTAGTGTTGAAAAACCACTTTTCGCACTTGTGTTGGTGCAGGAAACCACTTTTGCACTTGTATTAGTGTGGAAAAACCACTTTTCTCACTTGTGTTAGTGTTGAAAAACCACTTTTCGCACTTGTGTTAGTGTTGAAAAACCACTTTTCGCACTTGTGGTGGTGCAGGAAACCACTTTTGCACTTGTATTGTGTGGCAAAACCACTTTTCGCACTTGTGTTGGTGCAGGAAACCACTTTTGCACTTGTATTAGTGTGGAAAAAACACTTTTCGCACTTGTGTTAGTGTTGAAAAACCACTTTTCGCACTTGTGTTAGTGTTGAAAAACCACATTTCGCACTTGTGTTGGTGCAGGAAACCACTTTTGCACTTGTGTTAGTGTGGAAAAACCACTTTTCGCACTTGTGTTAGTGTGGAAAAAACACTTTTTGCACTTGTGATAGTGTTAAAAAACCACTTTTCGCACTTGTGTTGGTGCAGGAAACCACTTTTGCACTTGTATTAGTGTGGAAAAAACACTTTTTGCACTTGTGATAGTGTTGAAAAACCACTTTTCGCAGTTGTGTTAGTGTTGAAAAACCACTTTTCGCACTTGTGTTGGTGCAGGAAACCACTTTTGCACTTGTATTAGTGTGGAAAAACCACTTTTCGCACTTGTGTTAGTGTTGAAAAACCACTTTTCGCACTTGTGTAAGTGTTGAAAAACCACTTTTCGCACTTGTGTTGGTGCAGGAAACCACTTTTGCACTTGTATTAGTGTGGAAAAAACACTTTTTGCACTTGTGATAGTGTTGAAAACCCACTTTTCGCACTTGTGTTAGTGTTGAAAAACCACTTTTCGCACTTGTGTTAGTGTTGAAAAACCACTTTTCGCACTTGTGTTGGTGCAGGAAACCACTTTTGCACTTGTATTAGTGTGGAAAAAACACTTTTTGCACTTGTGTTAGTGTTGAAAAACCACTTTTCGCACTTGTGTTAGTGTTGAAAAACCACTTTTCGCACTTGTGTTAGTGTTGAAAAACCACTTTTCGCACGTGTGTTGGTGCAGGAAACCACTTTTGCACTTGTATTTGTGTGGAAAAAACACTTTTTGCACTTGTGATAGTGTTGAAAACCCACTTTTCGCACTTGTGTTAGTGTTGAAAAACCACTTTTCGCACTTTTGTTAGTGTTGAAAAACCACTTTTCGCACTTGTGTTGGTGCAGGAAACCACTTTTGCACTTGTATTAGTGTGGAAAAACCACTTTTCGCACTTGTGTTAGTGTTGAAAAACCACTTTCCGCACTTGTGTTACTGTTGAAAAACCACTTTTCGCACTTGTGTTGGTGCAGGAAACCACTTTTGCACTTGTATTCGTGTGGAAAAAACACTTTTCGCACTTGTGTTAGTGTTGAAAACCACTTTTCGCACTTGTGTTAGTGTTGAAAAACCACTTTTCGCACTTGTGTTGGTGCAGGAAACCACTTTTGCACTTGTATTTGTGTGGAAAAACCACTTTTCGCACTTGTGTTGGTGCAGGAAACCACTTTTGCAATTGTATTAGTGTGGAAAAAACACTTTTCGCACTTGTGTTAGTGTTGAAAAACCACTTTTCGCACTTGTGTTAGTGTTGAAAAACCACTTTTTGCACTTGTGGTGGTGCAGGAAACCACTTTTGCACTTGTATTTGTGTGGAAAAACCACTTTTCGCACTTGTGTTGGTGCAGGAAACCACTTTTGCACTTGTATTAGTGTGGAAAAAACACTTTTCGCACTTGTGTTAGTGTTGAAAAAACACTTTTCGCACTTGTGTTAGTGTTGAAAAACCACTTTTCGCACTTGTGTTAGTGTTGAAAAACCACATTTCGCACTTGTGTTGGTGCAGGAAACCACTTTTGCACTTGTGTTAGTGTGGAAAAACCACTTTTCGCACTTGTGTTAGTGTGGAAAAAACACTTTTTGCACTTGTGATAGTGTTAAAAAACCACTTTTCGCACTTGTGTTGGTGCAGGAAACCACTTTTGCACTTGTATTAGTGTGGAAAAAACACTTTTTGCACTTGTGATAGTGTTGAAAAACCACTTTTCGCAGTTGTGTTAGTGTTGAAAAACCACTTTTCGCACTTGTGTTGGTGCAGGAAACCACTTTTGCACTTGTATTAGTGTGGAAAAACCACTTTTCGCACTTGTGTTAGTGTTGAAAAACCACTTTTCGCACTTGTGTAAGTGTTGCAAAACCACTTTTCGCACTTGTGTTGGTGCAGGAAACCACTTTTGCACTTGTATTAGTGTGGAAAAAACACTTTTTGCACTTGTGATAGTGTTGAAAACCCACTTTTCGCACTTGTGTTAGTGTTGAAAAACCACTTTTCGCACTTGTGTTAGTGTTGAAAAACCACTTTTCGCACTTGTGTTGGTGCAGGAAACCACTTTTGCACTTGTATTAGTGTGGAAAAAACACTTTTTGCACTTGTGTTAGTGTTGAAAAACCACTTTTCGCACTTGTGTTAGTGTTGAAAAACCACTTTTCGCACGTGTGTTGGTGCAGGAAACCACTTTTGCACTTGTATTTGTGTGGAAAAAACACTTTTTGCACTTGTGATAGTGTTGAAAACCCACTTTTCGCACTTGTGTTAGTGTTGAAAAACCACTTTTCGCACTTTTGTTAGTGTTGAAAAACCACTTTTCGCACTTGTGTTGGTGCAGGAAACCACTTTTGCACTTGTATTGGTGTGGAAAAACCACTTTTCGCACTTGTGTTAGTGTTGAAAAACCACTTTCCGCACTTGTGTTACTGTTGAAAAACCACTTTTCGCACTTGTGTTGGTGCAGGAAACCACTTTTGCACTTGTATTCGTGTGGAAAAAACACTTTTCGCACTTGTGTTAGTGTTGAAAACCACTTTTCGCACTTGTGTTAGTGTTGAAAAACCACTTTTCGCACTTGTGTTGGTGCAGGAAACCACTTTTGCACTTGTATTTGTGTGGAAAAACCACTTTTCGCACTTGTGTTGGTGCAGGAAACCACTTTTGCAATTGTATTAGTGTGGAAAAAACACTTTTCGCACTTGTGTTAGTGTTGAAAAACCACTTTTCGCACTTGTGTTAGTGTTGAAAAACCACTTTTCGCACTTGTGGTGGTGCAGGAAACCACTTTTGCACTTGTATTTGTGTGGAAAAACCACTTTTCGCACTTGTGTTGGTGCAGGAAACCACTTTTGCACTTGTATTAGTGTGGAAAAAACACTTTTCGCACTTGTGTTAGTGTTGAAAAACCACTTTTCGCACTTGTGTTAGTGTTGAAAAACCACTTTTCGCACTTGTGATGGTGCAGGAAACCACTTTTGCACTTGTGTTAGTGTGGAAAAACCACTTTTCGCACTTGTGTTAGTGTGGAAAAAACACTTTTTGCACTTGTGATAGTGTTAAAAAACCACTTTTCGCACTTGTGTTAGTGTTGAAAAACCACTTTTCGCACTTGTGTTGGTGCAGGAAACCACTTTTGCACTTGTATTAGTGTGGAAAAAACACTTTTTGCACTTGTGATAGTGTTGAAAAACCACTTTTCGCACTTGTGTTAGTGTTGAAAAACCACTTTTCGCACTTGTGTTGGTGCAGGAACCACTTTTGCACTTGTATTAGTGTGGAAAAACCACTTTTCGCACTTGTGTTAGTGTTGAAAAATCACTTTTCGCACTTGTGTTAGTGTTGAAAAACCACTTTTCGCACTTGTGTTGGTGCAGGAAACCACTTTTGCACTTGTATTAGTGTGGAAAAAACACTTTTTGCACTTGTGATAGTGTTGAAAACCCACTTTTCGCACTTGTGTTAGTGTTGAAAAACCACTTTTCGCACTTGTGTTAGTGTTGAAAAACCACTTTTCGCACTTGTGTTGGTGCAGGAAACCACTTTTGCACTTGTATTAGTGTGGAAAAAACACTTTTTGCACTTGTGTTAGTGTTGAAAAACCACTTTTCGCACTTGTGTTAGTGTTGAAAAACCACTTTTCGCACTTGTGTTGGTGCAGGAAACCACTTTTGCACTTGTATTTGTGTGGAAAAAACACTTTTTGCACTTGTGATAGTATTGAAAACCCACTTTTCGCACTTGTGTTAGTGTTGAAAAACCACTTTTCGCACTTTTGTTAGTGTTGAAAAACCACTTTTCGCACTTGTGTTGGTGCAGGAAACCACTTTTGCACTTGTATTAGTGTGGAAAAACCACTTTTCGCACTTGTGTTAGTGTTGAAAAACCACTTTTCGCACTTGTGTTAGTGTTGAAAAACCACTTTTCGCACTTGTGTTGGTGCAGGAAACCACTTTTGCACTTGTATTCGTGTGGAAAAAACACTTTTCGCACTTGTGTTAGTGTTGAAAAACCACTTTTCGCACTTGTGTTAGTGTTGAAAAACCACTTTTCGCACTTGTGTTAGTGTTGAAAAACCACTTTTCGCACTTGTGTTGGTGCAGGAAACCACTTTTGCACTTGTATTAGTGTGGCAAAACCACTTTTTGCACTTGTGATAGTGTTGAAAACCCACTTTTCGCACTTGTGTTAGTGTTGAAAAACCACTTTTCGCACTTTTGTTAGTGTTGAAAAACCACTTTTCGCACTTGTGTTGGTGCAGGAAACCACTTTTGCACTTGTATTAGTGTGGAAAAACCACTTTTCGCACTTGTGTTAGTGTTGAAAAACCACTTTTCGCACTTGTGTTACTGTTGAAAAACCACTTTCGCACTTGTGTTGGTGCAGGAAACCACTTTTGCACTTGTATTCGTGTGGAAAAAACACTTTTCGCACTTGTGTTAGTGTTGAAAAACCACTTTTCGCACTTGTGTTAGTGTTGAAAAACCACTTTTCGCACTTGTGTTGGTGCAGGAAACCACTTTTGCACTTGTATTTGTGTGGAAAAACCACTTTTCGCACTTGTGTTGGTGCAGGAAACCACTTTTGCACTTGTATTAGTGTGGAAAAAATACTTTTCGCACTTGTGTTAGTGTTGAAAAACCACTTTTCGCACTTGTGTTAGTGTTGAAAAACCACTTTTCGCACTTGTGTTAGTGTTGAAAAACCACTTTTCACACTTGTGTTGGTGCAGGAAACCACTTTTGCACTTGTATTAGTGTGGAAAAACCACTTTTCGCACTTGTGTTAGTGTTGAAAAACCACTTTTCGCACTGGTGTTAGTGTTGAAAAAACACTTTTCACACTTGTGTTGGTGCAGGAAACCACTTTTGCACTTGTATTAGTGTGGAAAAAACACTTTTCGCACTTGTGTTAGTGTTGAAAAACCACTTTTCGCACTTGTGTTAGTGTTGAAAAACCACTTTTCGCACTTGTGTTAGTGTTGAAAAACCACTTTTCACACTTGTGTTGGTGCAGGAAACCACTTTTGCACTTGTATTAGTGTGGAAAAACCACTTTTCGCACTTGTGTTAGTGTTGAAAAACCACTTTTCGCACTGGTGTTAGTGTTGAAAAAACACTTTTCGCACTTGTGTTGGTGCAGGAAACCACTTTTGCACTTGTATTAGTGTGGAAAAACCACTTTTCGCACTTGTGTTAGTGTGGAAAAAACACTTTTTGCACTTGTGATAGTGTTGAAAAACCACTTTTCGCACTTGTGTTAGTGTTGCAAAACCACTTTTCGCACTTGTGTTGGTGCAGGAAACCACTTTTGCACTTGTATTAGTGTGGAAAAAACACTTTTTGCACTTGTGATAGTGTTGCAAAACCACTTTTCGCACTTGTGTTAGTGTTGAAAAAACACTTTTCGCACTTGTGTTGGTGCAGGAAACCACTTTTGCACTTGTTTTAGTGTGGAAAAAACCACTTTTCGCACTTGTGTTCATGTTGAAAAACCACTTTTCGCACTTGTGTTAGTGTTGAAAAACCACTTTTCGCACTTGTGTTGGTGCAGGAAACCACTTTTGCACTTGTATTAGTGTGGAAAAAACACTTTTTGCACTTGTGATAGTGTTGAAAACCCACTTTTCGCACTTGTGTTAGTGTTGAAAAACCACTTTTCGCACTTGTGTTAGTGTTGAAAAACCACTTTTCGCACTTGTGTTAGTGTTGATAAACCACTTTTCGCACTTGTGTTGGTGCAGGAAACCACTTTTGCACTTGTATTAGTGTGGAAAAACCACTTTTCACACTTGTGTTAGTGTTGAAAAAACACTTTTCGCACTTGTGTTGGTGCAGCAAACCACTTTTGCACTTGTATTAGTGTGGAAAAACCACTTTTCGCACTTGTGTTAGTGTGGAAAAAACACTTTTTGCACTTGTGATAGTGTTGAAAAACCACTTTTCGCACTTGTGTTAGTGTTGAAAAACCACTTTTCGCACTTGTGTTGGTGAAGGAAACCACTTTTCGCACTTGTGTTAGTGTTGAAAAACCACTTTTCGCACTTGTGTTGGTGCAGGAAACCACTTTTGCACTTGTGCTAGTGTGGAAAACCCACTTTTCGCACTTGTGTTAGTGTGGAAAAAACACTTTTTGCACTTGTGATAGTGTTGAAAAACCACTTTTCGCACTTGTGTTAGTGTTGAAAAACCACTTTTCGCACTTGTGTTGGTGCAGGAAACCACTTTTGCACTTGTATTAGTGTGGAAAAAACACTTTTTGCACTTGTGATAGTGTTGAAAAACCACTTTTCGCACTTGTGTTAGTGTTGAAAAACCACTTTTCGCACTTGTATTGGTGCAGGAAACCACTTTTGTACTTGTATTAGTGTGGAAAAACCACTTTTCGCACTTGTGTTAGTGTTGAAAAACCACTTTTCGCACTTGTGTTAGTGTTGAAAAACCACTTTTCGCACTTGTGTTGGTGCAGGAAACCACTTTTGCACTTGTATTAGTGTGGAAAAAACACTTTTTGCACTTGTGATAGTGTTGAAAAACCACTTTTCGCACTTGTGTTAGTGTTGATAAACCACTTTTCGCACTTGTGTTGGTGCAGGAAACCACTTTTGCACTTGTATTAGTGTGGAAAAACCACTTTTCGCACTTGTGTTAGTGTTGAAAAACCACTTTTCGCACTTGTGTTAGTGTTGAAAAACCACTTTTCGCACTTGTGTTGGTGCAGGAAACCACTTTTGCACTTGTATTAGTGTGGAAAAAACACTTTTCGCACTTGTGTTAGTGTTGAAAAACCACTTTTCGCACTTGTGTTAGTGTTGAAAAACCACTTTTCGCACTTGTGTTAGTGTTGAAAAACCACTTTTCACACTTGTGTTGGTGCAGGAAACCACTTTTGCACTTGTATTAGTGTGGAAAAACCACTTTTCGCACTTGTGTTAGTGTTGAAAAACCACTTTTCGCACTGGTGTTAGTGTTGAAAAAACACTTTTCGCACTTGTGTTGGTGCAGGAAACCACTTTTGCACTTGTATTAGTGTGGAAAAACCACTTTTCGCACTTGTGTTAGTGTGGAGAAAACACTTTTTGCACTTGTGATAGTGTTGAAAAACCACTTTTCGCACTTGTGTTAGTGTTGAAAAACCACTTTTCGCACTTGTGTTGGTGCAGGAAACCACTTTTCGCACTTGTGTTAGTGTTGAAAAACCACTTTTCGCACTTGTGTTGGTGCAGGAAACCACTTTTGCACTTGTGTTAGTGTGGAAAAACCACTTTTCGCACTTGTGTTAGTGTGGAAAAAACACTTTTTGCACTTGTGATAGTGTTGAAAAACCACTTTTCGCACTTGTGTTAGTGTTGAAAAACCACTTTTCGCACTTGTGTTGGTGCAGGAAACCACTTTTGCACTTGTATTAGTGTGGAAAAAACACTTTTTGCACTTGTGATAGTGTTGAAAAACCACTTTTCGCACTTGTGTTAGTGTTGAAAAACCACTTTTCGCACTTGTGTTGGTGCAGGAAACCACTTTTGTACTTGTATTAGTGTGGAAAAACCACTTTTCGCACTTGTGTTAGTGTTGAAAAACCACTTTTCGCACTTGTATTAGTGTTGAAAAACCACTTTTCGCACTTGTGTGGGTGCAGGAAACCACTTTTGCACTTGTATTAGTGTGGAAAAACACTTTTTGCACTTGTGATAGTGTTGAAAACCCACTTTTCGCACTTGTGTTAGTGTTGAAAAACCACTTTTCGCACTTGTGTTAGTGTTGAAAAACCACTTTTCGCACTTGTGTTGGTGCAGGAAACCACTTTTGCACTTGTATTAGTGTGGGAAAAACACTTTTTGCACTTGTGTTAGTGTTGAAAAACCACTTTTAACACTTGTGTTAGTGTTGAAAAACCACTTTTCGCACTTGTGTTGGTGCAGGAAACCACTTTTGCACTTGTATTTGTGTGGAAAAACCACTTTTCGCACTTGTGTTAGTGTTGAAAAACCACTTTTCGCACTTGTGTTACTGTTGAAAAACCACTTTTCGCACTTGTGTTGGTGCAGGAAACCACTTTTGCACTTGTATTCGTGTGGAAAAAACACTTTTCGCACTTGTGTTAGTGTTGAAAAACCACTTTTCGCACTTGTGTTAGTGTTGAAAAACCACTTTTCGCACTTGTGTTGGTGCAGGAAACCACTTTTGCACTTGTATTTGTGTGGAAAAACCACTTTTCGCACTTGTGTTGGTGCAGGAAACCACTTTTGCACTTGTATTAGTGTGGAAAAAATACTTTTCGCACTTGTGTTAGTGTTGAAAAACCACTTTTCGCACTTGTGTTAGTGTTGAAAAACCACTTTTCGCACTTGTGTTAGTGTTGAAAAACCACTTTTCACACTTGTGTTGGTGCAGGAAACCACTTTTGCACTTGTATTAGTGTGGAAAAACCACTTTTCGCACTTGTGTTAGTGTTGAAAAACCACTTTTCGCACTGGTGTTAGTGTTGAAAAAACACTTTTTGCACTTGTGTTGGTGCAGGAAACCACTTTTGCACTTGTATTAGTGTGGAAAAAACACTTTTCGCACTTGTGTTAGTGTTGAAAAACCACTTTTCGCACTTGTGTTAGTGTTGAAAAACCACTTTTCGCACTTGTGTTAGTGTTGAAAAACCACTTTTCGCACTTGTGTTGGTGCAGGAAACCACTTTTGCACTTGTATTAGTGTGGAAAAACCACTTTTCTCACTTGTGTTAGTGTTGAAAAACCACTTTTCGCACTTGTGTTAGTGTTGAAAAACCACTTTTCGCACTTGTGGTGGTGCAGGAAACCACTTTTGCACTTGTATTGTGTGGAAAAACCACTTTTCGCACTTGTGTTGGTGCAGGAAACCACTTTTGCACTTGTATTAGTGTGGAAAAAACACTTTTCGCACTTGTGTTAGTGTTGAAAAACCACTTTTCGCACTTGTGTTAGTGTTGAAAAACCACATTTCGCACTTGTGTTGGTGCAGGAAACCACTTTTGCACTTGTGTTAGTGTGGAAAAACCACTTTTCGCACTTGTGTTAGTGTGGAAAAAACACTTTTTGCACTTGTGATAGTGTTAAAAAACCACTTTTCGCACTTGTGTTGGTGCAGGAAACCACTTTTGCACTTGTATTAGTGTGGAAAAAACACTTTTTGCACTTGTGATAGTGTTGAAAAACCACTTTTCGCAGTTGTGTTAGTGTTGAAAAACCACTTTTCGCACTGTGTTGGTGCAGGAAACCACTTTTGCACTTGTATTAGTGTGGAAAAACCACTTTTCGCACTTGTGTTAGTGTTGAAAAACCACTTTTCGCACTTGTGTAAGTGTTGAAAAACCACTTTTCGCACTTGTGTTGGTGCAGGAAACCACTTTTGCACTTGTATTAGTGTGGAAAAAACACTTTTTGCACTTGTGATAGTGTTGAAAACCCACTTTTCGCACTTGTGTTAGTGTTGAAAAACCACTTTTCGCACTTGTGTTAGTGTTGAAAAACCACTTTTCGCACTTGTGTTGGTGCAGGAAACCACTTTTGCACTTGTATTAGTGTGGAAAAAACACTTTTTGCACTTGTGTTAGTGTTGAAAAACCACTTTTCGCACTTGTGTTAGTGTTGAAAAACCACTTTTCGCACGTGTGTTGGTGCAGGAAACCACTTTTGCACTTGTATTTGTGTGGAAAAAACACTTTTTGCACTTGTGATAGTGTTGAAAACCCACTTTTCGCACTTGTGTTAGTGTTGAAAAACCACTTTTCGCACTTTTGTTAGTGTTGAAAAACCACTTTTCGCACTTGTGTTGGTGCAGGAAACCACTTTTGCACTTGTATTAGTGTGGAAAAACCACTTTTCGCACTTGTGTTAGTGTTGAAAAACCACTTGTGTTAGTTTCGTTCCGTTTTCGTTTTCCGTTTTCCGTTTTCCGTTTTCCGGTCCGGTCGTGAGAGGACGCTGGCGTCGTTTGCTCGCCGCTTCTCTGACTGGACCATTGTCCGTGTCTTGCTTTCCTGGTGGTCGTGGCGGATTTATGGCCATTGAGTCTTCCTCTGCGCGGTCCCGGCTCTGCTCTGCTGCTCCGGGCTTCACCTGCTCGGCTCCATCGCTGTTTCCTCGGGCCCACTCCCGTTGGTTGTGTCGGTTGTTTCGCTTCCTCACCCTTGGCCGCGTGCTCGCTTTGCCTTCGCTCCTGCTGGCATGGCTCTGCGGTACTCTGCCGCAAGGCTTCTCCTGCTTAAAACCCGCTCCACCCCATCATGCATCTCTGCAATCAGATCGAATGGACTCCTGCGTCGACCCAGGTACATTCACCGTGGCTCCGGTCGTAAGTTTGTTTATTTACAATCAGGTCACTCCATCCCCATCCTCTGGTCGGCTCAGCGCACTCCCACTCATCGTCCCAACACACCTGGTCACAACAACGCACAAAATCGCACCTCCTGTCTGCGAACCCTGGCCAAATCACCTGGATTCATACCCGCCGTACAAAACAACATCAAGCTCACCCTGTTCAATACCCGGTCCCTCAACAACAAATGCCTCATCCTGAACGACTACATCCTGGAAAATAAACTGGACTTTCTCTGTCTCACTGAGACCTGGCAACAACCACTGGACTACTACACGCTCAACCTCACCACACCCAATGGATATTCTTACATCAATAAACCACGCTCGGAGGGCCGAGGTGGTGGAATTGCCGTTATTCACCGACAAGACATCAAGACCAACCTCATCTCCATCTCATCTGCTCCATCATTTGAACACCTGGCTTTTAAACTCTCTGGTCACACACAGTCAGTCATGGCTGTTGTCTACCGCCCTCCCAAACCACACCCATCATTCCTGTCTGACTTCTCCTACTTTCTGACCCAGCTATGTTCCCTCTCCCCCTCAATCCTCCTCCTTGGTGATTTCAATATCCACATGGACTCCACTGACTCCACGCTAACCACTGACTTCACTGATTTACTCACCTGCTTTAACCTCACTCAACATGTCAACTTTCCTACCCATAACCGTGGTCACATTTTGGACCTTGTCTGCTCTACTGGACTAATTTTGCACCATCTCTCTGGCTCCGACCTCACTCTCTCTGACCACCTAGCCATCACTCTGACCATCAACATCCCCACCCCAGCACCAAGGCATTATCGCACTATCAACTTCCGTAAGCTAAACGCTTTTTCACCTGCCTCATTCTCATCGACCCTCTCTGAAAAAATGTCCACTTCTCCCTTCGTTGACCTCCACACCCCTTCTGACCTCACTGACTACTACAACCACACTCTCTCTTCCTGCCTTGACCAAATTGCGCCTATAAAAACCAAAACAGTTTCTTTCACCCATTCTGCTCCCTGGTTTACCCCTGAGCTCCGCCTAATGAAAACTCGTGCTCGCCAACTTGAAAGACTCCGCAATAAAACAGGTCTCACAGTTCACTCCCAGGCCTACAAGGACCACATACAACACTATAAAGATGCCCTCTCCCGCGCCCGCTCCGCCTACTACTCTCAAATTATCCACTCTGGCTCCGGAAACCCAAAAGCACTCTTCTCTACAATAAACAAACTCCTCAGCCCCCTGAACACCACCACCCAGTCATTCACAATAGACAACTGCATCTCCTTCCTTTCATTCTTCCAACGCAAAATTGAAAACATCTACAACAGCTTGACCACCGCCGCACCCGCTCCCCCTCAAACCACCTGCCCCCCCTTATCCTGCCATCCCCTGTCTCAATTCTCCCCAGTCTCCCCTACTGACCTCTCTGAACTCCTCATCGGAATGAAAACTGCCACCTGCACTCTTGACCCCATCCCCTCCAGCTTTGTCAAGGCCTCCCTTCCTGCTCTTTCTCCACTTATCATTGCAACAATAAACTCCTCCCTGTCTACAGGCATCGTCCCACCATCCCTCAAAATTGCTGCTGTTACCCCCATTCTGAAAAAACCTGGACTAAACCCTGACACCCTAAATAACTTCAGACCCATCTCCAACCTACCCTTTCTGTCAAAGGTTTTGGAACGCGCTGTAGCCACTCAACTCAAGCATCACCTCTCTGCCAATAACCTGTATGAAACATTCCAATCCGGATTCCGGTCCAACCACAGTACTGAAACTGCTCTCCTCAAAATCACCAACGACCTTCTCCTCTCCTCTGATGCTGGCAACCTCAACATTCTCATCCTCCTCGACCTCAGCGCTGCCTTTGACACCATCGATCACACCATCCTCCTCACCCGACTTGAAACCACCTTTAACATTACCGGCACTGCCCTCTCTTGGATTAAATCATACCTCTCTGACAGACGTCAGTTCATCTCCATCAATAACTGCAAATCCCCCACTGCTCCCCTCCCCCAAGGTGTCCCCCAAGGTTCAGTTCTTGGCCCCCTCCTCTTTATCCTTTACCTGTCCCCCCTCGGTCACTTAATCCGCCGTCATGGTCTCCAATTCCACTGCTTCGCCGATGACATCCAGCTTTTCATCTCCACCAAGTCCATCTCCACCGCCACCCACTCTATCCTGACAAACTGCATCACTGAAATAAAATCCTGGCTTCAAATCAACTTCCTCAAACTTAACTGTGATAAATCTGAAATAATCATCATTGGCCCAAAAACGCTCACCAAGTCCACCCATAACTTTGCCCTCAACATCGACGGTTTCCCAGTGTCCACCTCCCCTCACATCCGGAATCTTGGCATCATCTTTGACCAAACCCTCTCCTTCGACAAATACACTAAACAGATCACAAAGACAGCCTTCTTCCACCTGAAAAACATCGCCCGTCTCCGTCCATCCCTCTCCTCTGTGGCTGCAGAAACCCTCATCCACGCCTTCATCACTTCCCGTCTGGACTACTGCAATAGCCTCCTTTATGGTTCACCCTCAACAATCACCAATAAACTCCAATACATTCAGAACTCCGCTGCCCGTCTACTCACCCATTCCCGGACCCGTGACCACATCACCCCCGTCCTTTACAAGCTTCACTGGCTCCCCATCTCCCAGAGAATCCAGTACAAAATCCTCCTCTTGACCTACAAAGCCCTCCATAACCTGGCCCCATCCTACCTGGCTGACCTCCTCTCCAGACACACTCCCACCCGCAACCTCCGCTCTGCTGGTACCAACCTCCTGACCCCCCCCCATCCGGACCAAATTTAGATCCTGGGGGGACAGGGCCTTCTCCATCGCTGCTCCCACCCTCTGGAACTCGCTACCTCACACCATCAGAGACTCCTCCTCACTCACCACATTCAAAACATCACTCAAGACCCACCTGTTCAACACTGCATTCAACATTTAACCCACAGCATCTAACCCCTGACTATCTCCTCTCCTTCTCCCTCCTTTGTGCTTTGAATATTTCCCTATTGATTCTTCTTTTTTTGCAATTGTCTTTATGTTTTGCTATGCGTTATGTTTTGCACTCTGTCAAAGCGTCTTTGGGCTTCCTGAAAAGCGCTATATAAAATAAATGCATTATTATTATTATTATTATTGTGTTACTGTTGAAAAACCACTTTTCGCACTTGTGTTGGTGCAGGAAACCACTTTTGCACTTGTATTCGTGTGGAAAAAACACTTTTCGCACTTGTGTTAGTGTTGAAAACCACTTTTCGCACTTGTGTTAGTGTTGAAAAACCACTTTTCGCACTTGTGTTGGTGCAGGAAACCACTTTTGCACTTGTATTTGTGTGGAAAAACCACTTTTCGCACTTGTGTTGGTGCAGGAAACCACTTTTGCAATTGTATTAGTGTGGAAAAAACACTTTTCGCACTTGTGTTAGTGTTGAAAAACCACTTTTCGCACTTGTGTTAGTGTTGAAAAACCACTTTTTGCACTTGTGGTGGTGCAGGAAACCACTTTTGCACTTGTATTTGTGTGGAAAAACCACTTTTCGCACTTGTGTTGGTGCAGGAAACCACTTTTGCACTTGTATTAGTGTGGAAAAAACACTTTTCGCACTTGTGTTAGTGTTGAAAAACCACTTTTCGCACTTGTGTTAGTGTTGAAAAACCACTTTTCGCACTTGTGATGGTGCAGGAAACCACTTTTGCACTTGTGTTAGTGTGGAAAAACCACTTTTCGCACTTGTGTTAGTGTGGAAAAAACACTTTTTGCACTTGTGATAGTGTTAAAAAACCACTTTTCGCACTTGTGTTAGTGTTGAAAAACCACTTTTCGCACTTGTGTTGGTGCAGGAAACCACTTTTGCACTTGTATTGTGTGGAAAATCCACTTTTCACACTTGTGTTGGTGCAGGAAACCACTTTTGCACTTGTATTAGTGTGGAAAAAACACTTTTCGCACTTGTGTTAGTGTTGAAAAACCACTTTTTGCACTTGTGTTAGTGTTGAAAAACCACATTTCGCACTTGTGTTGGTGCAGGAAACCACTTTTGCACTTGTGTTAGTGTGGAAAAACCACTTTTCGCACTTGTGTTAGTGTTGAAAAACCACTTTTCGCACTTGTGTTAGTGTTGAAAAACCACTTTTCGCACTTGTGTTGGTGCAGGAAAACACTTTTGCACTTGTATTCGTGTGGAAAAAACACTTTTCGCACTTGTGTTAGTGTTGAAAAACCACTTTTCGCACTTGTGTTAGTGTTGAAAAACCACTTTTCGCACTTGTGTTAGTGTTGAAAAACCACTTTTCGCACTTGTGTTGGTGCAGGAAACCACTTTTGCACTTGTATTAGTGTGGAAAAACCACTTTTTGCACTTGTGATAGTGTTGAAAACCCACTTTTCGCACTTGTGTTAGTGTTGAAAAACCACTTTTCGCACTTGTGTTGGTGCAGGAAACCACTTTTGCACTTGTATTTGTGTGGAAAAAACACTTTTTGCACTTGTGATAGTGTTGAAAACCCACTTTTCGCACTTGTGTTAGTGTTGAAAAACCACTTTTCGCACTTTTGTTAGTGTTGAAAAACCACTTTTCGCACTTGTGTTGGTGCAGGAAACCACTTTTGCACTTGTATTAGTGTGGAAAAAATACTTTTCGCACTTGTGTTAGTGTTGAAAAACCACTTTTCGCACTTGTGTTAGTGTTGAAAAACCACTTTTCGCACTTTTGTTAGTGTTGAAAAACCACTTTTCGCACTTGTGTTGGTGCAGGAAACCACTTTTGCACTTGTATTAGTGTGGAAAAAACACTTTTCGCACGTGTGTTAGTGTTGAAAAACCACTTTTCGCACTTGTGTTAGTGTTGAAAAACCACTTTTCGCACTTGTGTTGGTGCAGGAAACCACTTTTGCACTTGTGTTAGTGTGGAAAAACCACTTTTCGCACTTGTGTTAGTGTTGAAAAACCACTTTTCGCACTTGTGTTAGTGTTGAAAAACCACTTTTCGCACTTGTGTTAGTGTTGAAAAACCACTTTTCGCACTTGTGTTGGTGCAGGAAACCACTTTTGCACTTGTATTAGTGTGGAAAAAACCACTTTTCGCACTTGTGTTAGTGTTGAAAAACCACTTTTCGCACTTGTGTTAGTGTTGAAAAACCACTTTTCGCACTTGTGTTGGTGTAGGAAACCACTTTTGCACTTGTATTAGTGTGGAAAAAACACTTTTTGCACTTGTGATAGTGTTGAAAAACCACTTTTCGAACTTGTGTTAGTGTTGAAAAACCACTTTTCGCACTTGTGTTGGTGCAGGAAACCACTTTTGCACTTGTATTAGTGTTGAAAAACCACTTTTTGCACTTGTGTTAGTGTTGAAAAACCACTTTTCGCACTTGTGTTGGTGCAGGAAACCACTTTTGCACTTGTATTGGTGTGGAAAAAACACTTTTCACACTTTTGTTAGTGTTGAAAACCCACTTTTCGCACTTGTGTTGGTGTTGAAAAACCACTTTTCGCACTTGTGTTGGTGCAGGAAACCACTTTTGCACTTGTATTAGTGTGGAAAAAACACTTTTTGCACTTGTGATAGTGTTGAAAAACCACTTTTCGCACTTGTGTTAGTGTTGAAAAACCACTTTTCGCACTTGTGTTGGTGCAGGAAATCACTTTTGCACTTGTACTAGTGTGGAAAAAACACTTTTTGCACTTGTGATAGTGTTGAAAAACCACTTTTCGCACTTGTGTTAGTGTTGAAAAACCACTTTTCGCACTTGTGTTGGTGCAGGAAACCACTTTTGCACTTGTATTGGTGTGGAAAAAACACTTTTCACACTTGTGTTAGTGTTGAAAACCCACTTTTCGCACTTGTGTTAGTGTTGAAAAACCACTTTTCGCACTTGTGTTGGTGCAGGAAACCACTTTTACACTTGTATTAGTGTGGAAAAAACACTTTTTGCACTTGTGATAGTGTTGAAAAACCACTTTTCGCACTTGTGTTAGTGTTGAAAAACCACTTTTCGCACTTGTGTTGGTGAAGGAAACCACTTTTGCACTTGTATTAGTGTGGAAAAACCACTTTTCGCACTTGTGATAGTGTTGAAGAACCACTTTTCGCACTTGTGTTAGTGTTGAAAAACCACTTTTCGCACTTGTGTTGGTTGCAGGAAACCACTTTTGCACTTGTATTAGTGTGGAAAAAACACTTTTTGCACTTGTGATAGTGTTGAAAAACCACTTTTCGCACTTGTGTTGGTGCAGGAAATGACTTTTGCACTTGTGTTGGTGTGGAAAAAATACTTTTCACACTTGTGTTAGTGTTGAAAACCCACTTTTCGCACTTGTGTTAGTGTTGAAAAACCACTTTTCGCACTTGTGTTGGTGTGGAAAAAACACTTTTTGCACTTGTGATTGTGTTGAAAAACCACTTTTCGCACTTGTGTTAGTGTTGAAAAACCACTTTTCGCACTTGTGTTGGTGCAGGAAACCACTTTTGCACTTGTATTAGTGTGGAAAAAACACTTTTTGCACTTGTGATAGTGTTGAAAAACTACTTTTCGCACTTGTGTTAGTGTTGAAAAACCACTTTTCGCACTTGTGTTAGTGTTGAAAAACCACTTTTCGCACTTGTGTTAGTGTTGAAAAACCACTTTTCGCACTTGTGTT
>NW_027619420.1:0-42869 GCF_964187855.1 Myxine glutinosa
AAGGGTGGTTTCCTGCACCAACACAAGTGCGAAAAGTGGTGTCCCTGCACCAATACAAGTGCGAAAAGTGTTTTTTCAACACTAACATCAAAGTTGCGAAAAGTGGTTTTTCAACACTATCACAAGGTGCAAAAGTGTTTTTTCCACACTAATACAAGTGCAAAAGTGGTTTTCCTGCACCAACACAAGTGCGAAAAGTGGTTTTTCCTAGCACCAACTACAAGTGCGAAAAGTGGTTTTTTCAACACTAACACAAGTGCGAAAAGTGGTTTTCAACACTAACACAAGTGCGAAAAGTGTTTTTCCACACTAATACAAGTGCAAAAGTGGTTTCCTGCACCAACACAAGTGCGAAAAGTGGTTTTTCAACACTAACACAAGTGCGAAAAGTGGTTTTTCAACACTAACACAAGTGCGAAAAGTGGTTTTTCAACACTAACACAAGTGCGAAAAGTGGTTTTTCCACACTAATACAAGTGCAAAAGTGGTTTCCTGCACCAACACAAGTGCGAAAAGTGGTTTTTCAACACTAACACAAGTGCGAAAAGTGGTTTTTCAACACTAACACAAGTGCGAAAAGTGGTTTTTCCACACTAATACAAGTGCAAAAGTGGTTTCCTGCACCAACACAAGTGCGAAAAGTGGTTTTTCAACACTAACACAAGTGCGAAAAGTGGTTTTTCAACACTAATACAAGTGCAAAAGTGGTTTCCTGCACCAACACAAGTGCGAAAAGTGGTTTTTCAACACTAACACAAGTGCGAAAAGTGGTTTTTCAACACTAACACAAGTGCGAAAAGTGGTTTTACCACACTACTACAAGTGCAAAAGTGGTTTCCTGCACCAACACCAGTGCGAAAAGTGGTTTTTCAACACTAACACAAGTGCGAAAAGTGGTTTTTCAACACTATCACAAGTGCAAAAAGTGTTTTTTCCACACTAATACAAGTGCAAAAGTGGTTTCCTGCACCAACACAAGTGCAAAAGTGGTTTTTCAACACTAACACAAGTGCGAAAAGTGGTTTTTCAACACTAACACAAGTGCTAAAAGTGGTTTTTCAACACTATCACAAGTGCAAAAAGTGTTTTTTCCACACTAATACAAGTGCAAAAGTGGTTTCCTGCACCAACACAAGTGCGAAAAGTGGTTTTTCAACACCAACACAAGTGCGAAAAGTGGTTTTTCAACACTAACACAAGTGCGAAAAGTGGTTTTTCAACACTAACACAAGTGCGAAAAGTGGTTTGTCCACACTAATACAAGTGCAAAAGTGGTTTCCTGCACCAACACAAGTGCGAAAAGTGGTTTTTCAACACTAACACAAGTGCGAAAAGTGGTTTTTCAACACTATCACAAGTGCAAAAAGTGTTTTTTCCACACTAATACAAGTGCAAAAGTGGTTTCCTGCACCAACACAAGTGCGAAAAGTGGTTTTTCAACACTAACACAAGTGCGAAAAGTGGTTTTTCAACACTATGACAAGTGCAAAAAGTGTTTTTTCCACACTAATACAAGTGCAAAAGTGGTTTCCTGCACCAACACCAGTGCGAAAAGTGGTTTTTCAACACTAACACAAGTGCGAAAAGTGGTTTTTCAACACTATCACAAGTGCAAAAAGTGTTTTTTCCACACTAATACAAGTGCAAAAGTGGTTTCCTGCACCAACACAAGTGCAAAAGTGGTTTTTCAACACTAACACAAGTGCGAAAAGTGGTTTTTCAACACTAACACAAGTGCTAAAAGTGGTTTTTCAACACTATCACAAGTGCAAAAAGTGTTTTTTCCACACTAATACAAGTGCAAAAGTGGTTTCCTGCACCAACACAAGTGCGAAAAGTGGTTTTTCAACACCAACACAAGTGCGAAAAGTGGTTTTTCAACACTAACACAAGTGCGAAAAGTGGTTTTTCAACACTAACACAAGTGCGAAAAGTGGTTTGTCCACACTAATACAAGTGCAAAAGTGGTTTCCTGCACCAACACAAGTGCGAAAAGTGGTTTTTCAACACTAACACAAGTGCGAAAAGTGGTTTTTCAACACTATCACAAGTGCAAAAAGTGTTTTTTCCACACTAATACAAGTGCAAAAGTGGTTTCCTGCACCAACACAAGTGCGAAAAGTGGTTTTTCAACACTAACACAAGTGCGAAAAGTGGTTTTTCAACACTATGACAAGTGCAAAAAGTGTTTTTTCCACACTAATACAAGTGCAAAAGTGGTTTCCTGCACCAACACAAGTGCGAAAAGTGGTTTTTCAACACTAACACAAGTGCGAAAAGTGGTTTTTCAACACTAACACAAGTGCGAAAAGTGGTTTTCCACACTAATACAAGTGCAAAAGTGGTTTCCTGCACCAACACAAGTGCGAAAAGTGGTTTTTCAACACTAACACAAGTGCGAAAAGTGGTTTTTCAACACTAACACAAGTGCAAAAAGTGGTTTTTCCACACTAATACAAGTGCAAAAGTGGTTTCCTGCACCAACCCAAGTGCGAAAAGTGGTTTTTCAACACTAACACAAGTGCGAAAAGTGGTTTTTCCACACTAATACAAGTGCAAAAGTGGTTTCCTGCACCAACACAAGTGCGAAAAGTGGTTTTTCAACACTAACACAAGTGCGAAAAGTGGTTTTTCAACACTATCACAAGTGCAAAAAGTGTATTTTCCACACTAATACAAGTGCAAAAGTGGTTTCCTGCACCAACACAAGTGCGAAAAGTGGTTTTTCAACACTATCACAAGTGCAAAAAGTGTTTTTTCCACACTAATACAAGTGCAAAAGTTGTTTTTCCACACTAATACAAGTGCAAAAGTGGTTTCCTGCACCAACCCAAGTGCGAAAAGTGGTTTTTCAACACTAACACAAGTGCGAAAAGTGGTTTTTCAACACTAACACAAGTGCGAAAAGTGGTTTTTCAGCACTAACACAAGTGCAAAAAGTGGTTTTTCCACACTAATACAAGTGCAAAAGTGGTTTCCTGCACCAACCCAAGTGCGAAAAGTGGTTTTTCAACACTAACACAAGTGCGAAAAGTGGTTTTTCCACACTAATACAAGTGCAAAAGTGGTTTCCTGCACCAACACAAGTGCGAAAAGTGGTTTTTCAACACTAACACAAGTGCGAAAAGTGGTTTTTTAACACTATCACAAGTGCAAAAAGTGTATTTTCCACACTAATACAAGTGCGAAAGTGGTTTCCTGCACCAACACAAGTGCGAAAAGTGGTTTTTCAACACTAACACAACTGCGAAAAGTGGTTTTTCAACACTAACACAAGTGCGAAAAGTGGTTTTACCACACTAATACAAGTGCAAAAGTGGTTTCCTGCACCAACACCAGTGCGAAAAGTGGTTTTTCAACACTAACACAAGTGCGAAAAGTGGTTTTTCAACACTATCACAAGTGCAAAAAGTGTTTTTTCCACACTAATACAAGTGCAAAAGTGGTTTCCTGCACCAACACAAGTGCAAAAGTGGTTTTTCAACACTAACACAAGTGCGAAAAGTGGTTTTTCAACACTAACACAAGTCCGAAAAGTGGTTTTTCAACACTAACACATGTGCGAAAAGTGGTTTTTCCACACTAATACAAGTGCAAAAGTGGTTTCCTGCACCAACACAAGTGCGAAAAGTGGTTTTTCAACACTAACACAAGTGCGAAAAGTGGTTTTTCAACACTATCACAAGTGCAAAAAGTGTATTTTCCACACTAATACAAGTGCAAAAGTGGTTTCCTGCACCAACACCAGTGCGAAAAGTGGTTTTTCAACACTAACACAAGTGCGAAAAGTGGTTTTTCAACACTATCACAAGTGCAAAAAGTGTTTTTTCCACACTAATACAAGTGCAAAAGTGGTTTCCTGCACCAACACAAGTGCAAAAGTGGTTTTTCAACACTAACACAAGTGCGAAAAGTGGTTTTTCAACACTAACACAAGTGCGAAAATTGTTTTTTCCACACTAATACAAGTGCAAAAGTGGTTTCCTGCACCAACACAAGTGCGAAAAGTGGTTTTTCAACACTAACACAAGTGCGAAAAGTGGTTTTTCAACACTAACACAAGTGCGAAAAGTGGTTTCCTGCACCAACACAAGTGCGAAAAGTGGTGTCCTGCACCAATACAAGTGCGAAAAGTGTTTTTTCAACACTAACACAAGTGCGAAAAGTGGTTTTTCAACACTATCACAAGTGCAAAAAGTGTTTTTTCCACACTAATACAAGTGCAAAAGTGGTTTCCTGCACCAACACAAGTGCGAAAAGTGGTTTTTCAACACTAACACAAGTGCGAAAAGTGGTTTTTCAACACTAACACAAGTGCGAAAAGTGGTTTTTCCACACTTATACAAGTGCAAAAGTGGTTTCCTGCACCAACACAAGTGCGAAAAGTGGTTTTTCAACACTAACACAAGTGCGAAAAGTGGTTTTTCAACACTAATACAAGTGCAAAAGTGGTTTCCTGCACCAACACAAGTGCGAAAAGTGGTTTTTCAACACTAACACAAGTGCGAAAAGTGGTTTTTCAACACTAACACAAGTGCGAAAAGTGGTTTTACCACACTAATACAAGTGCAAAAGTGGTTTCCTGCACCAACACCAGTGCGAAAAGTGGTTTTTCAACACTAACACAAGTGCGAAAAGTGGTTTTTCAACACTATCACAAGTGCAAAAAGTGTTTTTTCCACACTAATACAAGTGCAAAAGTGGTTTCCTGCACCAACACAAGTGCAAAAGTGGTTTTTCAACACTAACACAAGTGCGAAAAGTGGTTTTTCAACACTAACACAAGTGCTAAAAGTGGTTTTTCAACACTATCACAAGTGCAAAAAGTGTTTTTTCCACACTAATACAAGTGCAAAAGTGGTTTCCTGCACCAACACAAGTGCGAAAAGTGGTTTTTCAACACCAACACAAGTGCGAAAAGTGGTTTTTCAACACTAACACAAGTGCGAAAAGTGGTTTTTCAACACTAACACAAGTGCGAAAAGTGGTTTGTCCACACTAATACAAGTGCAAAAGTGGTTTCCTGCACCAACACAAGTGCGAAAAGTGGTTTTTCAACACTAACACAAGTGCGAAAAGTGGTTTTTCAACACTATCACAAGTGCAAAAAGTGTTTTTTCCACACTAATACAAGTGCAAAAGTGGTTTCCTGCACCAACACAAGTGCGAAAAGTGGTTTTTCAACACTAACACAAGTGCGAAAAGTGGTTTTTCAACACTATGACAAGTGCAAAAAGTGTTTTTTCCACACTAATACAAGTGCAAAAGTGGTTTCCTGCACCAACACAAGTGCGAAAAGTGGTTTTTCAACACTAACACAAGTGCGAAAAGTGGTTTTTCAACACTAACACAAGTGCGAAAAGTGGTTTTCCACACTAATACAAGTGCAAAAGTGGTTTCCTGCACCAACACAAGTGCGAAAAGTGGTTTTTCAACACTAACACAAGTGCGAAAAGTGGTTTTTCAACACTAACACAAGTGCGAAAAGTGGTTTTTCAACACTAACACAAGTGCAAAAAGTGGTTTTTCCACACTAATACAAGTGCAAAAGTGGTTTCCTGCACCAACCCAAGTGCGAAAAGTGGTTTTTCAACACTAACACAAGTGCGAAAAGTGGTTTTTCCACACTAATACAAGTGCAAAAGTGGTTTCCTGCACCAACACAAGTGCGAAAAGTGGTTTTTCAACACTAACACAAGTGCGAAAAGTGGTTTTTCAACACTATCACAAGTGCAAAAAGTGTATTTTCCACACTAATACAAGTGCAAAAGTGGTTTCCTGCACCAACACAAGTGCGAAAAGTGGTTTTTCAACACTATCACAAGTGCAAAAAGTGTTTTTTCCACACTAATACAAGTGCAAAAGTTGTTTTTCCACACTAATACAAGTGCAAAAGTGGTTTCCTGCACCAACCCAAGTGCGAAAAGTGGTTTTTCAACACTAACACAAGTGCGAAAAGTGGTTTTTCAACACTAACACAAGTGCGAAAAGTGGTTTTTCAGCACTAACACAAGTGCAAAAAGTGGTTTTTCCACACTAATACAAGTGCAAAAGTGGTTTCCTGCACCAACCCAAGTGCGAAAAGTGGTTTTTCAACACTAACACAAGTGCGAAAAGTGGTTTTTCCACACTAATACAAGTGCAAAAGTGGTTTCCTGCACCAACACAAGTGCGAAAAGTGGTTTTTCAACACTAACACAAGTGCGAAAAGTGGTTTTTCAACACTATCACAAGTGCAAAAAGTGTATTTTCCACACTAACACAAGTGCAAAAGTGGTTTCCTGCACCAACACAAGTGCGAAAAGTGGTTTTTCAACACTAACACAAGTGCGAAAAGTGGTTTTTCAACACTAACACAAGTGCGAAAAGTGGTTTTACCACACTAATACAAGTGCAAAAGTGGTTTCCTGCACCAACACCAGTGCGAAAAGTGGTTTTTCAACACTAACACAAGTGCGAAAAGTGGTTTTTCAACACTATCACAAGTGCAAAAAGTGTTTTTTCCACACTAATACAAGTGCAAAAGTGGTTTCCTGCACCAACACAAGTGCAAAAGTGGTTTTTCAACACTAACACAAGTGCGAAAAGTGGTTTTTCAACACTAACACAAGTCCGAAAAGTGGTTTTTCAACACTAACACATGTGCGAAAAGTGGTTTTTCCACACTAATACAAGTGCAAAAGTGGTTTCCTGCACCAACACAAGTGCGAAAAGTGGTTTTTCAACACTAACACAAGTGCGAAAAGTGGTTTTTCAACACTATCTCAAGTGCAAAAAGTGTTTTTTCCACACTAATACAAGTGCAAAAGTGGTTTCCTGCACCAACACCAGTGCGAAAAGTGGTTTTTCAACACTAACACAAGTGCGAAAAGTGGTTTTTCAACACTATGACAAGTGCAAAAAGTGTTTTTTCCACACTAATACAAGTGCAAAAGTGGTTTCCTGCACCAACACAAGTGCGAAAAGTGGTTTTTCAACACTAACACAAGTGCGAAAAGTGGTTTTTCAACACTAACACAAGTGCGAAAAGTGGTTTTCCACACTAATACAAGTGCAAAAGTGGTTTCCTGCACCAACACAAGTGCGAAAAGTGGTTTTTCAACACTAACACAAGTGCGAAAAGTGGTTTTTCAACACTAACACAAGTGCGAAAAGTGGTTTTTCAACACTAACACAAGTGCAAAAAGTGGTTTTTCCACACTAATACAAGTGCAAAAGTGGTTTCCTGCACCAACCCAAGTGCGAAAAGTGGTTTTTCAACACTAACACAAGTGCGAAAAGTGGTTTTTCCACACTAATACAAGTGCAAAAGTGGTTTCCTGCACCAACACAAGTGCGAAAAGTGGTTTTTCAACACTAACACAAGTGCGAAAAGTGGTTTTTCAACACTATCACAAGTGCAAAAAGTGTATTTTCCACACTAATACAAGTGCAAAAGTGGTTTCCTGCACCAACACAAGTGCGAAAAGTGGTTTTTCAACACTATCACAAGTGCAAAAAGTGTTTTTTCCACACTAATACAAGTGCAAAAGTTGTTTTTCCACACTAATACAAGTGCAAAAGTGGTTTCCTGCACCAACCCAAGTGCGAAAAGTGGTTTTTCAACACTAACACAAGTGCGAAAAGTGGTTTTTCAACACTAACACAAATGCGAAAAGTGGTTTTTCAGCACTAACACAAGTGCAAAAAGTGGTTTTTCCACACTAATACAAGTGCAAAAGTGGTTTCCTGCACCAACCCAAGTGCGAAAAGTGGTTTTTCAACACTAACACAAGTGCGAAAAGTGGTTTTTCCACACTAATACAAGTGCAAAAGTGGTTTCCTGCACCAACACAAGTGCGAAAAGTGGTTTTTCAACACTAACACAAGTGCGAAAAGTGGTTTTTCAACACTATCACAAGTGCAAAAAGTGTATTTTCCACACTAATACAAGTGCAAAAGTGGTTTCCTGCACCAACACCAGTGCGAAAAGTGGTTTTTCAACACTAACACAAGTGCGAAAAGTGGTTTTTCAACACTATCACAAGTGCAAAAAGTGTTTTTTCCACACTAATACAAGTGCAAAAGTGGTTTCCTGCACCAACACAAGTGCAAAAGTGGTTTTTCAACACTAACACAAGTGCGAAAAGTGGTTTTTCAACACTAACACAAGTGCGAAAAGTGTTTTTTCCACACTAATACAAGTGCAAAAGTGGTTTCCTGCACCAACACAAGTGCGAAAAGTGGTTTTTCAACACTAACACAAGTGCGAAAAGTGGTTTTTCAACACTAACACAAGTGCGAAAAGTGGTTTCCTGCACCAACACAAGTGCGAAAAGTGGTGTCCTGCACCAATACAAGTGCGAAAAGTGTTTTTTCAACACTAACACAAGTGCGAAAAGTGGTTTTTCAACACTATCACAAGTGCAAAAAGTGTTTTTTCCACACTAATACAAGTGCAAAAGTGGTTTCCTGCACCAACACAAGTGCGAAAAGTGGTTTTTCAACACCAACACAAGTGCGAAAAGTGGTTTTTCAACACTAACACAAGTGCGAAAAGTGGTTTTTCAACACTAACACAAGTGCGAAAAGTGGTTTTTCCACACTAATACAAGTGCAAAAGTGGTTTCCTGCACCAACACAAGTGCGAAAAGTGGTTTTTCAACACTAACACAAGTGCGAAAAGTGGTTTTTCAACACTAACACAAGTGCGAAAAGTGGTTTTTCAACACTAACACAAGTGCGAAAAGTGGTTTTTCCACACTAATACAAGTGCAAAAGTGGTTTCCTGCACCAACACAAGTGCGAAAAGTGGTTTTTCAACACTAACACAAGTGCGAAAAGTGGTTTTTCAACACTAACACAAGTGCGAAAAGTGGTTTTTCCACACTAATACAAGTGCAAAAGTGGTTTCCTGCACCAACACAAGTGCGAAAAGTGGTTTTTCAACACTAACACAAGTGCGAAAAGTGGTTTTTCAACACTAATACAAGTGCAAAAGTGGTTTCCTGCACCAACACAAGTGCGAAAAGTGGTTTTTCAACACTAACACAAGTGCGAAAAGTGGTTTTTCAACACTAACACAAGTGCGAAAAGTGGTTTTACCACACTACTACAAGTGCAAAAGTGGTTTCCTGCACCAACACCAGTGCGAAAAGTGGTTTTTCAACACTAACACAAGTGCGAAAAGTGGTTTTTCAACACTATCACAAGTGCAAAAAGTGTTTTTTCCACACTAATACAAGTGCAAAAGTGGTTTCCTGCACCAACACAAGTGCAAAAGTGGTTTTTCAACACTAACACAAGTGCGAAAAGTGGTTTTTCAACACTAACACAAGTGCTAAAAGTGGTTTTTCAACACTATCACAAGTGCAAAAAGTGTTTTTTCCACACTAATACAAGTGCAAAAGTGGTTTCCTGCACCAACACAAGTGCGAAAAGTGGTTTTTCAACACCAACACAAGTGCGAAAAGTGGTTTTTCAACACTAACACAAGTGCGAAAAGTGGTTTTTCAACACTAACACAAGTGCGAAAAGTGGTTTGTCCACACTAATACAAGTGCAAAAGTGGTTTCCTGCACCAACACAAGTGCGAAAAGTGGTTTTTCAACACTAACACAAGTGCGAAAAGTGGTTTTTCAACACTATCACAAGTGCAAAAAGTGTTTTTTCCACACTAATACAAGTGCAAAAGTGGTTTCCTGCACCAACACAAGTGCGAAAAGTGGTTTTTCAACACTAACACAAGTGCGAAAAGTGGTTTTTCAACACTATGACAAGTGCAAAAAGTGTTTTTTCCACACTAATACAAGTGCAAAAGTGGTTTCCTGCACCAACACAAGTGCGAAAAGTGGTTTTTCAACACTAACACAAGTGCGAAAAGTGGTTTTTCAACACTAACACAAGTGCGAGAAGTGGTTTTCCACACTAATACAAGTGCAAAAGTGGTTTCCTGCACCAACACAAGTGCGAAAAGTGGTTTTTCAACACTAACACAAGTGCGAAAAGTGGTTTTTCAACACTAACACAAGTGCGAAAAGTGGTTTTTCAACACTAACACAAGTGCAAAAAGTGGTTTTTCCACACTAATACAAGTGCAAAAGTGGTTTCCTGCACCAACCCAAGTGCGAAAAGTGGTTTTTCAACACTAACACAAGTGCGAAAAGTGGTTTTTCCACACTAATACAAGTGCAAAAGTGGTTTCCTGCACCAACACAAGTGCGAAAAGTGGTTTTTCAACACTAACACAAGTGCGAAAAGTGGTTTTTCAACACTATCACAAGTGCAAAAAGTGTATTTTCCACACTAATACAAGTGCAAAAGTGGTTTCCTGCACCAACACAAGTGCGAAAAGTGGTTTTTCAACACTATCACAAGTGCAAAAAGTGTTTTTTCCACACTAATACAAGTGCAAAAGTTGTTTTTCCACACTAATACAAGTGCAAAAGTGGTTTCCTGCACCAACCCAAGTGCGAAAAGTGGTTTTTCAACACTAACACAAGTGCGAAAAGTGGTTTTTCAACACTAACACAAGTGCGAAAAGTGGTTTTTCAGCACTAACACAAGTGCAAAAAGTGGTTTTTCCACACTAATACAAGTGCAAAAGTGGTTTCCTGCACCAACCCAAGTGCGAAAAGTGGTTTTTCAACACTAACACAAGTGCGAAAAGTGGTTTTTCCACACTAATACAAGTGCAAAAGTGGTTTCCTGCACCAACACAAGTGCGAAAAGTGGTTTTTCAACACTAACACAAGTGCGAAAAGTGGTTTTTCAACACTATCACAAGTGCAAAAAGTGTATTTTCCACACTAATACAAGTGCAAAAGTGGTTTCCTGCACCAACACAAGTGCGAAAAGTGGTTTTTCAACACTAACACAAGTGCGAAAAGTGGTTTTTCAACACTAACACAAGTGCGAAAAGTGGTTTTACCACACTAATACAAGTGCAAAAGTGGTTTCCTGCACCAACACCAGTGCGAAAAGTGGTTTTTCAACACTAACACAAGTGCGAAAAGTGGTTTTTCAACACTATCACAAGTGCAAAAAGTGTTTTTTCCACACTAATACAAGTGCAAAAGTGGTTTCCTGCACCAACACAAGTGCAAAAGTGGTTTTTCAACACTAACACAAGTGCGAAAAGTGGTTTTTCAACACTAACACAAGTCCGAAAAGTGGTTTTTCAACACTAACACATGTGCGAAAAGTGGTTTTTCCACACTAATACAAGTGCAAAAGTGGTTTCCTGCACCAACACAAGTGCGAAAAGTGGTTTTTCAACACTAACACAAGTGCGAAAAGTGGTTTTTCAACACTATCTCAAGTGCAAAAAGTGTTTTTTCCACACTAATACAAGTGCAAAAGTGGTTTCCTGCACCAACACCAGTGCGAAAAGTGGTTTTTCAACACTAACACAAGTGCGAAAAGTGGTTTTTCAACACTATGACAAGTGCAAAAAGTGTTTTTTCCACACTAATACAAGTGCAAAAGTGGTTTCCTGCACCAACACAAGTGCGAAAAGTGGTTTTTCAACACTAACACAAGTGCGAAAAGTGGTTTTTCAACACTAACACAAGTGCGAAAAGTGGTTTTCCACACTAATACAAGTGCAAAAGTGGTTTCCTGCACCAACACAAGTGCGAAAAGTGGTTTTTCAACACTAACACAAGTGCGAAAAGTGGTTTTTCAACACTAACACAAGTGCGAAAAGTGGTTTTTCAACACTAACACAAGTGCAAAAAGTGGTTTTTCCACACTAATACAAGTGCAAAAGTGGTTTCCTGCACCAACCCAAGTGCGAAAAGTGGTTTTTCAACACTAACACAAGTGCGAAAAGTGGTTTTTCCACACTAATACAAGTGCAAAAGTGGTTTCCTGCACCAACACAAGTGCGAAAAGTGGTTTTTCAACACTAACACAAGTGCGAAAAGTGGTTTTTCAACACTATCACAAGTGCAAAAAGTGTATTTTCCACACTAATACAAGTGCAAAAGTGGTTTCCTGCACCAACACAAGTGCGAAAAGTGGTTTTTCAACACTATCACAAGTGCAAAAAGTGTTTTTTCCACACTAATACAAGTGCAAAAGTTGTTTTTCCACACTAATACAAGTGCAAAAGTGGTTTCCTGCACCAACCCAAGTGCGAAAAGTGGTTTTTCAACACTAACACAAGTGCGAAAAGTGGTTTTTCAACACTAACACAAGTGCGAAAAGTGGTTTTTCAGCACTAACACAAGTGCAAAAAGTGGTTTTTCCACACTAATACAAGTGCAAAAGTGGTTTCCTGCACCAACCCAAGTGCGAAAAGTGGTTTTTCAACACTAACACAAGTGCGAAAAGTGGTTTTTCCACACTAATACAAGTGCAAAATTGGTTTCCTGCACCAACACAAGTGCGAAAAGTGGTTTTTCAACACTAACACAAGTGCGAAAAGTGGTTTTTCAACACTATCACAAGTGCAAAAAGTGTATTTTCCACACTAATACAAGTGCAAAAGTGGTTTCCTGCACCAACACAAGTGCGAGAGTTGGTTTTTCAACACTAACACAAGTGCGAAAAGTGGTTTTTCAACACTAACACATGTGCAAAAAGTGGTTTTACCACACTAATACAAGTGCAAAAGTGGTTTCCTGCACCAACACCAGTGCGAAAAGTGGTTTTTCAACACTAACACAAGTGCGAAAAGTGGTTTTTCAACACTATCACAAGTGCAAAAAGTGTTTTTTCCACACTAATACAAGTGCAAAAGTGGTTTCCTGCACCAACACAAGTGCAAAAGTGGTTTTTCAACACTAACACAAGTGCGAAAAGTGGTTTTTCAACACTAACACAAGTCCGAAAAGTGGTTTTTCAACACTAACACATGTGCGAAAAGTGGTTTTTCCACACTAATACAAGTGCAAAAGTGGTTTCCTGCACCAACACAAGTGCAAAAAGTGGTTTTTCAACACTAACACAAGTGCGAAAAGTGGTTTTTCAACACTATCTCAAGTGCAAAAAGTGTTTTTTCCACACTAATACAAGTGCAAAAGTGGTTTCCTGCACCAACACCAGTGCGAAAAGTGGTTTTTCAACACTAACACAAGTGCGAAAAGTGGTTTTTCAACACTATCACAAGTGCAAAAAGTGTTTTTTCCACACTAATACAAGTGCAAAAGTGGTTTCCTGCACCAACACAAGTGCAAAAGTGGTTTTTCAACACTAACACAAGTGCGAAAAGTGGTTTTTCAACACTAACACAAGTGCGAAAAGTGTTTTTTCCACACTAATACAAGTGCAAAAGTGGTTTCCTGCACCAACACAAGTGCGAAAAGTGGTTTTTCAACACTAACACAAGTGCGAAAAGTGGTTTTTCAACACTAACACAAGTGTGAAAAGTGGTTTCCTGCACCAACACAAGTGCGAAAAGTGGTGTCCTGCACCAATACAAGTGCGAAAAGTGTTTTTTCAACACTAACACAAGTGCGAAAAGTGGTTTTTCAACACTATCACAAGTGCAAAAAGTGTTTTTTCCACACTAATACAAGTGCAAAAGTGGTTTCCTGCACCAACACAAGTGCGAAAAGTGGTTTTTCAACACCAACACAAGTGCGAAAAGTGGTTTTTCAACACTAACACAAGTGCGAAAAGTGGTTTTTCAACACTAACACAAGTGCGAAAAGTGGTTTTTCCACACTAATACAAGTGCAAAAGTGGTTTCCTGCACCAACACAAGTGCGAAAAGTGGTTTTTCAACACTAACACAAGTGCGAAAAGTGGTTTTTCAACACTATCACAAGTGCAAAAAGTGTTTTTTCCACACTAATACAAGTGCAAAAGTGGTTTCCTGCACCAACACAAGTGCGAAAAGTGGTTTTTCAACACTAACACAAGTGCGAAAAGTGTTTTTTCCACACTAATACAAGTGCAAAAGTGGTTTCCTGCACCAACACAAGTGCGAAAAATGGTTTTTCAACACTAACACAAGTGCGAAAAGTGGTTTTTCAACACTAACACAAGTGCGAAAAGTGGTTTTTCCACACTAATACAAGTGCAAAAGTGGTTTCCTGCACCAACACAAGTGCGAAAAGTGGTTTTTCAACACTAACACAAGTGCGAAAAGTGGTTTTTCAACACTAACACAAGTGCGAAAAGTGGTTTTTCAACACTAACACAAGTGCAAAAAGTGGTTTTTCCACACTAATACAAGTGCAAAAGTGGTTTCCTGCACCAACCCAAGTGCGAAAAGTGGTTTTTCAACACTAACACAAGTGCGAAAAGTGGTTTTTCCACACTAATACAAGTGCAAAAGTGGTTTCCTGCACCAACACAAGTGCGAAAAGTGGTTTTTCAACACTAACACAAGTGCGAAAAGTGGTTTTTCAACACTATCACAAGTGCAAAAAGTGTATTTTCCACACTAATACAAGTGCAAAAGTGGTTTCCTGCACCAACACAAGTGCGAAAAGTGGTTTTTCAACACTATCACAAGTGCAAAAAGTGTTTTTTCCACACTAATACAAGTGCAAAAGTTGTTTTTCCACACTAATACAAGTGCAAAAGTGGTTTCCTGCACCAACCCAAGTGCGAAAAGTGGTTTTTCAACACTAACACAAGTGCGAAAAGTGGTTTTTCAACACTAACACAAGTGCGAAAAGTGGTTTTTCAACACTAACACAAGTGCAAAAAGTGGTTTTTCCACACTAATACAAGTGCAAAAGTGGTTTCCTGCACCAACCCAAGTGCGAAAAGTGGTTTTTCAACACTAACACAAGTGCGAAAAGTGGTTTTTCCACACTAATACAAGTGCAAAAGTGGTTTCCTGCACCAACACAAGTGCGAAAAGTGGTTTTTCAACACTAACACAAGTGCGAAAAGTGGTTTTTCAACACTATCACAAGTGCAAAAAGTGTATTTTCCACACTAATACAAGTGCAAAAGTGGTTTCCTGCACCAACACAAGTGCGAAAAGTGGTTTTTCAACACTAACACAAGTGCGAAAAGTGGTTTTTCAACACTATCACAAGTGCAAAAAGTGTTTTTTCCACACTAATACAAGTGCAAAAGTGGTTTCCTGCACCAACACAAGTGCAAAAGTGGTTTTTCAACACTAACACAAGTGCGAAAAGTGGTTTTTCAACACTAACACAAGTCCGAAAAGTGGTTTTTCAACACTAACACATGTGCGAAAAGTGGTTTTTCCACACTAATACAAGTGCAAAAGTGGTTTCCTGCACCAACACAAGTGCGAAAAGTGGTTTTTCAACACTAACACAAGTGCGAAAAGTGGTTTTTCAACACTATCTCAAGTGCAAAAAGTGTTTTTTCCACACTAATACAAGTGCAAAAGTGGTTTCCTGCACCAACACCAGTGCGAAAAGTGGTTTTTCAACACTAACACAAGTGCGAAAAGTGGTTTTTCAACACTATGACAAGTGCAAAAAGTGTTTTTTCCACACTAATACAAGTGCAAAAGTGGTTTCCTGCACCAACACAAGTGCGAAAAGTGGTTTTTCAACACTAACACAAGTGCGAAAAGTGGTTTTTCAACACTAACACAAGTGCGAAAAGTGGTTTTCCACACTAATACAAGTGCAAAAGTGGTTTCCTGCACCAACACAAGTGCGAAAAGTGGTTTTTCAACACTAACACAAGTGCGAAAAGTGGTTTTTCAACACTAACACAAGTGCGAAAAGTGGTTTTTCAACACTAACACAAGTGCAAAAAGTGGTTTTTCCACACTAATACAAGTGCAAAAGTGGTTTCCTGCACCAACCCAAGTGCGAAAAGTGGTTTTTCAACACTAACACAAGTGCGAAAAGTGGTTTTTCCACACTAATACAAGTGCAAAAGTGGTTTCCTGCACCAACACAAGTGCGAAAAGTGGTTTTTCAACACTAACACAAGTGCGAAAAGTGGTTTTTCAACACTATCACAAGTGCAAAAAGTGTATTTTCCACACTAATACAAGTGCAAAAGTGGTTTCCTGCACCAACACAAGTGCGAAAAGTGGTTTTTCAACACTATCACAAGTGCAAAAAGTGTTTTTTCCACACTAATACAAGTGCAAAAGTTGTTTTTCCACACTAATACAAGTGCAAAAGTGGTTTCCTGCACCAACCCAAGTGCGAAAAGTGGTTTTTCAACACTAACACAAGTGCGAAAAGTGGTTTTTCAACACTAACACAAGTGCGAAAAGTGGTTTTTCAGCACTAACACAAGTGCAAAAAGTGGTTTTTCCACACTAATACAAGTGCAAAAGTGGTTTCCTGCACCAACCCAAGTGCGAAAAGTGGTTTTTCAACACTAACACAAGTGAGAAAAGTGGTTTTTCCACACTAATACAAGTGCAAAAGTGGTTTCCTGCACCAACACAAGTGCGAAAAGTGGTTTTTCAACACTAACACAAGTGCGAAAAGTGGTTTTTCAACACTATCACAAGTGCAAAAAGTGTATTTTCCACACTAATACAAGTGCAAAAGTGGTTTCCTGCACCAACACAAGTGCGAGGAGTGGTTTTTCAACACTAACACAAGTGCGAAAAGTGGTTTTTCAACACTAACACATGTGCAAAAAGTGGTTTTACCACACTAATACAAGTGCAAAAGTGGTTTCCTGCACCAACACCAGTGCGAAAAGTGGTTTTTCAACACTAACACAAGTGCGAAAAGTGGTTTTTCAACACTATCACAAGTGCAAAAAGTGTTTTTTCCACACTAATACAAGTGCAAAAGTGGTTTCCTGCACCAACACAAGTGCAAAAGTGGTTTTTCAACACTAACACAAGTGCGAAAAGTGGTTTTTCAACACTAACACAAGTCCGAAAAGTGGTTTTTCAACACTAACACATGTGCGAAAAGTGGTTTTTCCACACTAATACAAGTGCAAAAGTGGTTTCCTGCACCAACACAAGTGCAAAAAGTGGTTTTTCAACACTAACACAAGTGCGAAAAGTGGTTTTTCAACACTATCTCAAGTGCAAAAAGTGTTTTTTCCACACTAATACAAGTGCAAAAGTGGTTTCCTGCACCAACACCAGTGCGAAAAGTGGTTTTTCAACACTAACACAAGTGCGAAAAGTGGTTTTTCAACACTATCACAAGTGCAAAAAGTGTTTTTCCCACACTAATACAAGTGCAAAAGTGGTTTCCTGCACCAACACAAGTGCAAAAGTGGTTTTTCAACACTAACACAAGTGCGAAAAGTGGTTTTTCAACACTAACACAAGTGCGAAAAGTGTTTTTTCCACACTAATACAAGTGCAAAAGTGGTTTCCTGCACCAACACAAGTGCGAAAAGTGGTTTTTCAACACTAACACAAGTGCGAAAAGTGGTTTTTCAACACTAACACAAGTGTGAAAAGTGGTTTCCTGCACCAACACAAGTGCGAAAAGTGGTGTCCTGCACCAATACAAGTGCGAAAAGTGTTTTTTCAACACTAACACAAGTGCGAAAAGTGGTTTTTCAACACTATCACAAGTGCAAAAAGTGTTTTTTCCACACTAATACAAGTGCAAAAGTGGTTTCCTGCACCAACACAAGTGCGAAAAGTGGTTTTTCAACACCAACACAAGTGCGAAAAGTGGTTTTTCAACACTAACACAAGTGCGAAAAGTGGTTTTTCAACACTAACACAAGTGCGAAAAGTGGTTTTTCCACACTAATACAAGTGCAAAAGTGGTTTCCTGCACCAACACAAGTGCGAAAAGTGGTTTTTCAACACTAACACAAGTGCGAAAAGTGGTTTTTCAACACTAACACAAGTGCAAAAAGTGTTTTTTCCACACTAATACAAGTGCAAAAGTGGTTTCCTGCACCAACACAAGTGCGAAAAGTGGTTTTTCAACACCAACACAAGTGCGAAAAGTGGTTTTTCAACACTAACACAAGTGCGAAAAGTGGTTTTTCAACACTAACACAAGTGCGAAAAGTGGTTTTTCCACACTAATACAAGTGCAAAAGTGGTTTCCTGCACCAACACAAGTGCGAAAAGTGGTTTTTCAACACTAACACAAGTGCGAAAAGTGGTTTTTCAACACTATCACAAGTGCAAAAAGTGTTTTTTCCACACTAATACAAGTGCAAAAGTGGTTTCCTGCACCAACACAAGTGCGAAAAGTGGTTTTTCAACACTAACACAAGTGCAAAAAGTGTTTTTTCCACACTAATACAAGTGCAAAAGTGGTTTCCTGCACCAACACAAGTGCGAAAAATGGTTTTTCAACACTAACACAAGTGCGAAAAGTGGTTTTTCAACACTAACACAAGTGCGAAAAGTGGTTTTTCCACACTAATACAAGTGCAAAAGTGGTTTCCTGCACCAACACAAGTGCGAAAAGTGGTTTTTCAACACTAACACAAGTGCGAAAAGTGGTTTTTCAACACTAACACAAGTGCGAAAAGTGGTTTTTCAACACTAACACAAGTGCAAAAAGTGGTTTTTCCACACTAATACAAGTGCAAAAGTGGTTTCCTGCACCAACCCAAGTGCGAAAAGTGGTTTTTCAACACTAACACAAGTGCGAAAAGTGGTTTTTCCACACTAATACAAGTGCAAAAGTGGTTTCCTGCACCAACACAAGTGCGAAAAGTGGTTTTTCAACACTAACACAAGTGCGAAAAGTGGTTTTTCAACACTATCACAAGTGCAAAAAGTGTATTTTCCACACTAATACAAGTGCAAAAGTGGTTTCCTGCACCAACACAAGTGCGAAAAGTGGTTTTTCAACACTATCACAAGTGCAAAAAGTGTTTTTTCCACACTAATACAAGTGCAAAAGTTGTTTTTCCACACTAATACAAGTGCAAAAGTGGTTTCCTGCACCAACCCCAGTGCGAAAAGTGGTTTTTCAACACTAACACAAGTGCGAAAAGTGGTTTTTCAACACTAACACAAGTGCGAAAAGTGGTTTTTCAACACTAACACAAGTGCAAAAAGTGGTTTTTCCACACTAATACAAGTGCAAAAGTGGTTTCCTGCACCAACCCAAGTGCGAAAAGTGGTTTTTCAACACTAACACAAGTGCGAAAAGTGGTTTTTCCACACTAATACAAGTGCAAAAGTGGTTTCCTGCACCAACACAAGTGCGAAAAGTGGTTTTTCAACACTAACACAAGTGCGAAAAGTGGTTTTTCAACACTATCACAAGTGCAAAAAGTGTATTTTCCACACTAATACAAGTGCAAAAGTGGTTTCCTGCACCAACACAAGTGCGAAAAGTGGTTTTTCAACACTAACACAAGTGCGAAAAGTGGTTTTTCAACACTAACACAAGTGCGAAAAGTGGTTTTACCACACTAATACAAGTGCAAAAGTGGTTTCCTGCACCAACACCAGTGCGAAAAGTGGTTTTTCAACACTAACACAAGTGCGAAAAGTGGTTTTTCAACACTATCACAAGTGCAAAAAGTGTTTTTTCCACACTAATACAAGTGCAAAAGTGGTTTCCTGCACCAACACAAGTGCAAAAGTGGTTTTTCAACACTAACACAAGTGCGAAAAGTGGTTTTTCAACACTAACACAAGTCCGAAAAGTGGTTTTTCAACACTAACACATGTGCGAAAAGTGGTTTTTCCACACTAATACAAGTGCAAAAGTGGTTTCCTGCACCAACACAAGTGTGAAAAGTGGTTTTTCAACACTAACACAAGTGCGAAAAGTGGTTTTTCAACACTATCTCAAGTGCAAAAAGTGTTTTTTCCACACTAATACAAGTGCAAAAGTGGTTTCCTGCACCAACACCAGTGCAAAAAGTGGTTTTTCAACACTAACACAAGTGCGAAAAGTGGTTTTTCAACACTATCACAAGTGCAAAAAGTGTTTTTTCCACACTAATACAAGTGCAAAAGTGGTTTCCTGCACCAACACAAGTGCGAAAAGTGGTTTTTCAACACTAACACAAGTGCGAAAAGTGGTTTTTCAACACTAACACAAGTGCGAAAAGTGTTTTTTCCACACTAATACAAGTGCAAAAGTGGTTTCCTGCACCAACACAAGTGCGAAAAGTGGTTTTTCAACACTAACACAAGTGCGAAAAGTGGTTTTTCAACACTAACACAAGTGCGAAAAGTGGTTTCCTGCACCAACACAAGTGCGAAAAGTGGTGTCCTGCACCAATACAAGTGCGAAAAGTGTTTTTTCAACACTAACACAAGTGCGAAAAGTGGTTTTTCAACACTATCACAAGTGCAAAAAGTGTTTTTTCCACACTAATACAAGTGCAAAAGTGGTTTCCTGCACCAACACAAGTGCGAAAAGTGGTTTTTCAACACTATCACAAGTGCAAAAAGTGTATTTTCCACACTAATACAAGTGCAAAAGTGGTTTCCTGCACCAACACAAGTGCGAAAACTGGTTTTTCAACACTAACACAAGTGCGAAAAGTGGTTTTTCAACACTAACACAAGTGCGAAAAGTGTTTTTTCCACACTAATACAAGTGCAAAAGTGGTTTCCTGCACCAACACAAGTGCGAAAAGTGGTTTTTCAACAATATCACAAGTGCAAAAAGTGTTTTTTCCACACTAATACAAGTGCAAAAGTGGTTTCCTGCACCAACACAAGTGCGAAAGTGGTTTTCACACTAACACAAGTGCGAAAAGTGGTTTTTCAACACTAACACAAGTGCGAAAAGTGGTTTTACCACACTAATACAAGTGCAAAAGTGGTTTCCTGCACCAACACCAGTGCGAAAAGTGGTTTTTCAACACTAACACAAGTGCGAAAAGTGGTTTTTCAACACTATCACAAGTGCAAAAAGTGTTTTTTCCACACTATACAAGTGCAAAAGTGGTTCCCTGCACCAACACAAGTGCAAAAGTGGTTTTTTCACACTAACACAAGTGCGAAAAGTGGTTTTTTCAACACTAACACAAGTGCGAAAAGTGGTTTTTCAACACTATCACAAGTGCAAAAAGTGTTTTTTCCACACTAATACAAGTGCAAAAGTGGTTTCCTGCACCAACCCAAGTGCGAAAAGTGGTTTTTCAACACTAACACAAGTGCGAAAAGTGGTTTTTCCACACTAATACAAGTGCAAAAGTGGTTTCCTGCACCAACACAAGTGCGAAAAGTGGTTTTTCAACACTAACACAAGTGCGAAAAGTGGTTTTTTCAACACTATCACAAGTGCAAAAAGTGTATTTTTCCACACTAATACAAGTGCAAAAGTGGTTTCCTGCACCAACACAAGTGCGAAAAGTGGTTTTTCAACACTATCACAAGTGCAAAAAGTGTTTTTTCCACACTAATACAAGTGCAAAAGTTGTTTTTCCACACTAATACAAGTGCAAAAGTGGTTTCCTGCACCAACCCAAGTGCGAAAGTGGTTTTTCAACACTAACACAAGTGCGAAAAGTGGTTTTTCAACACTAACACAAGTGCGAAAAGTGGTTTTTCAACACTAACACAAGTGCAAAAAGTGGTTTTTCCACACTAATACAAGTGCAAAAGTGGTTTCCTGCACCAACCCAAGTGCGAAAAGTGGTTTTTCAACACTAACACAAGTGCGAAAAGTGGTTTTTTCCACACTAATACAAGTGCAAAAGTGGTTTCCTGCACCAACACAAGTGCGAAAAGTGGTTTTTCAACACTAACACAAGTGCGAAAAGTGGTTTTTCAACACTATCACAAGTGCAAAAAGTGTATTTTCCACACTAATACAAGTGCAAAAGTGGTTTCCTGCACCAACACAAGTGCGAAAAGTGGTTTTTCAACACTAACACAAGTGCGAAAAGTGGTTTTTCAACACTAACACAAGTGCGAAAAGTGGTTTTACCACACTAATACAAGTACAAAAGTGGTTTCCTGCACCAACACCAGTGCGAAAAGTGGTTTTTCAACACTAACACAAGTGCGAAAAGTGGTTTTTCAACACTATCACAAGTGCAAAAAGTGTTTTTTCCACACTAATACAAGTGCAAAAGTGGTTTCCTGCACCAACACAAGTGCAAAAGTGTTTTTCAACACTAACACAAGTGCGAAAAGTGGTTTTTCAACACTAACACAAGTCCGAAAAGTGGTTTTTCAACACTAACACATGTGCGAAAGTGGTTTTTCCACACTAATACAAGTGCAAAAGTGGTTTCCTGCACCAACACCAGTGCAAAAAGTGGTTTTCCAACACTAACACAAGTGCGAAAAGTGGTTTTTCAACACTATCACAAGTGCAAAAAGTGTTTTTTCCACACTAATACAAGTGCAAAAGTGGTTTCCTGCACCAACACAAGTGCGAAAGTGGTTTTTCAACACTAACACAAGTGCGAAAGTGGTTTTTCAACACTAACACAAGTGCGAAAAGTGTTTTTTCCACACTAATACAAGTGCAAAAGTGGTTTCCTGCACCAACACAAGTGCGAAAAGTGGTTTTTCAACACTAACACAAGTGCGAAAAGTGGTTTTTCAACACTAACACAAGTGCGAAAAGTGGTTTCCTGCACCAACACAAGTGCGAAAAGTGGTGTCCTGCACCAATACAAGTGCGAAAAGTGTTTTTTCAACACTAACACAAGTGCGAAAGTGGTTTTTCAACACTATCACAAGTGCAAAAAGTGTTTTTTCCACACTAATACAAGTGCAAAAGTGGTTTCCTGCACCAACACAAGTGCGAAAAGTGGTTTTTCAACACTATCACAAGTGCAAAAAGTGTATTTTCCACACTAATACAAGTGCAAAAGTGGTTTCCTGCACCAACACAAGTGCGAAAACTGGTTTTTCAACACTAACACAAGTGCGAAAAGTGGTTTTTCACACTAACACAAGTGCGAAAAGTGTTTTTTCCACACTAATACAAGTGCAAAAGTGGTTTCCTGCACCAACACAAGTGCGAAAAGTGGTTTTTCAACACTATCACAAGTGCAAAAAGTGTTTTTTCCACACTAATACAAGTGCAAAAGTGGTTTCCTGCACCAACACAAGTGCGAAAAGTGGTTTTTCAACACTAACACAAGTGCGAAAAGTGGTTTTCAACACTAACACAAGTGCGAAAAAGTGGTTTTACCACACTAATACAAGTGCAAAAGTGGTTTCCTGCACCAACACCAGTGCGAAAAGTGGTTTTTTCAACACTAACACAAGTGCGAAAAGTGGTTTTTCAACACTATCACAAGTGCAAAAAAGTGTTTTTTCCACACTAATACAAGTGCAAAAGTGGTTCCCTGCACCAACACAAGTGCAAAAGTGGTTTTTCAACACTAACACAAGTGCGAAAAGTGGTTTTTCAACACTAACACAAGTGCGAAAAGTGGTTTTTCAACACAATCACAAGTGCAAAAAGTGTTTTTTCCACACTAATACAAGTGTAAAAGTGGTTTCCTGCACCAACACAAGTGCGAAAAGTGGTTTTTCAACACCAACACAAGTGCGAAAAGTGGTTTATTCAACACTAACACAAGTGCGAAAAGTGGTTTTTCAACACTAACACAAGTGCGAAAAGTGTTTTTCCACACTAATACAAGTGCAAAAGTGGTTTCCTGCACCAACACAAGTGCGAAAAGTGTTTTTCAACACTAACACAAGTGCGAAAAGTGGTTTTTCAACACTATCACAAGTGCAAAAAGTGTTTTTTCCACACTAATACAAGTGCAAAAGTGGTTTCCTGCACCAACACAAGTGCGAAAAGTGGTTTTTCAACACTAACACAAGTGCGAAAAGTGGTTTTTCAACACTATGACAAGTGCAAAAAGTGTTTTTCCACACTAATACAAGTGCAAAAGTGGTTTCCTGCACCAACACAAGTGCGAAAAGTGGTTTTTCAACACTAACACAAGTGCGAAAAGTGGTTTTTCAACACTAACACAAGTGCGAAAAGTGGTTTTTCCACACTACTACAAGTGCAAAAGTGGTTTCCTGCACCAACACAAGTGCGAAAAGTGGTTTTTCAACACTAACACAAGTGCGAAAAGTGGTTTTTCAACACTAACACAAGTGCGAAAAGTGGTTTTTCAACACTAACACAAGTGCAAAAGTGGTTTTTCCACACTAACACAATTGCAAAAGTGGTTTCCTGCACCAACCAAGTGCGAAAAGTGGTTTTTCAACACTAACATAAGTGCGAAAAGTGGTTTTTTCAACACTATCACAAGTGCAAAAAGTGTTTTTTCCACACTAATACAAGTGCAAAAGTGGTTTCCTGCACCAACACAAGTGCGAAAAGTGGTTTTTCAACACTAACACAATTGCAAAAAGTGGTTTTTCAACACTAACACAAGTGCGAAAAGTGGTTTTTCCACACTAATACAAGTGCAAAAGTGGTTTCCTGCACCAACACAAGTGCGAGAGGTGGTTTTTCAACACTAACACAAGTGCGAAAAGTGGTTTTTCAACACTATGACAAGTGCAAAAGTGTTTTTTCCACACTAATACAAGTGCAAAAGTGGTTTCCTGCACCAACACAAGTGCGAAAAGTGTTTTTTCAACACTAATACAAGTGCGAAAAGTGGTTTTCAACACTAACACAAGTGCGAAAAGTGGTTTTTCCACACTAATACAAGTGCAAAAGTGGTTTCCTGCACCAACACAAGTGCGAAAAGTGGTTTTTCAACACGAACACAAGTGCGAAAAGTGGTTTTTAAACACTATCACAAGTGCAAAAAGTGTTTTTTCCCACACTAATACAAGTGCAAAATGTGGTTTCCTGCACCAACACAAGTGCGAAAAGTGGTTTTTCAACACTAACACAAGTGCGAAAAAGTGGTTTTTCAACACTAACACAAGTGCGAAAAAGTGGTTTTGCCACACTAATACAAGTGCAAAAGTGGTTTCCTGCACCAACACAAGTGCGAAAAGTGTTTTTTCAACACTAACACAAGTGCGAAAAGTGGTTTTTCAACACTATCACAAGTGCAAAAAGTGTTTTTTCCACACTAATACAAGTGCAAAAGTGGTTTCCTGCACCAACACAAGTGCGAAAAGTGGTTTTTCAACACTATCACAAGTGCAAAAAGTGTATTTTCCACACTAATACAAGTGCAAAAGTGGTTTCCTGCACCAACACAAGTGCGAAAACTGGTTTTTCAACACTAACACAAGTGCGAAAAGTGGTTTTTCAACACTAACACAAGTGCGAAAAGTGTTTTTTTCCACACTAATACAAGTGCAAAAGTGGTTTCCTGCACCAACACAAGTGCGAAAAGTGGTTTTTCAACACTATCACAAGTGCAAAAAGTGTTTTTTCCACACTAATACAAGTGCAAAAGTGGTTTCCTGCACCAACACAAGTGCGAAAAGTGGTTTTTCAACACTAACACAAGTGCGAAAAGTGGTTTTTCAACACTAACACAAGTGCGAAAAGTGGTTTTACCACACTAATACAAGTGCAAAAGTGGTTTCCTGCACCAACACCAGTGCGAAAAGTGGTTTTTCAACACTAACACAAGTGCGAAAAGTGGTTTTTCAACACTATCACAAGTGCAAAAAGTGTTTTTCCACACTAATACAAGTGCAAAAGTGGTTCCCTGCACCAACACAAGTGCAAAAGTGGTTTTTCAACACTAACACAAGTGCGAAAAGTGGTTTTTCAACACTAACACAAGTGCGAAAAGTGGTTTTTCAACACAATCACAAGTGCAAAAAGTGTTTTTTCCACACTAATACAAGTGTAAAAGTGGTTTCCTGCACCAACACAAGTGCGAAAAGTGGTTTTTCAACACCAACACAAGTGCGAAAAGTGGTTTTTCAACCACTACACAAGTGCGAAAAGTGGGTTTTTCAACACTAACACAAGTGCGAAAAGTGGTTTTTCCACACTAATACAAGTGCAAAAGTGGTTTCCTGCACCAACACAAGTGCGAAAAGTGGTTTTTCAACACTAACACAAGTGCGAAAAGTGGTTTTTCAACACTATCACAAGTGCAAAAAGTGTTTTTTCCACACTAATACAAGTGCAAAAGTGGTTTCCTGCACCAACACAAGTGCGAAAAGTGGTTTTTCAACACTAACACAAGTGCGAAAAGTGGTTTTTCAACACTATGACAAGTGCAAAAAGTGTTTTTTCCACACTAATACAAGTGCAAAAGTGGTTTCCTGCACCAACACAAGTGCGAAAAGTGGTTTTTCAACACTAACACAAGTGCGAAAAGTGGTTTTTCAACACTAACACAAGTGCGAAAAGTGGTTTTTCCACACTACTACAAGTGCAAAAGTGGTTTCCTGCACCAACACAATTGCGAAAAGTGGTTTTTCAACACTAACACAAGTGCGAAAAGTGGTTTTTCAACACTAACACAAAGTGCGAAAAGTGGTTTTTCAACACTAACACAAGTGCTAAAAGTGTTTTTCCACACTAACACAATTGCAAAAGTGGTTTCCTGCACCAACCCAAGTGCGAAAAGTGGTTTTCAACACTAACATAAGTGCGAAAAGTGGTTTTTCAACACTATCACAAGTGCAAAAAGTGTTTTTTCCACACTAATACAAGTGCAAAAGTGGTTTCCTGCACCAACACAAGTGCGAAAAGTGGTTTTTCAACACTAACACAATTGCAAAAAGTGGTTTTCAACACTAACACAAGTGCGAAAAGTGGTTTTTCCACACTAATACAAGTGCAAAAGTGGTTTCCTGCACCAACACAAGTGCGAGAGGTGGTTTTTCACACTAACACAAGTGCGAAAAGTGGTTTTTCAACACTATGACAAGTGCAAAAAGTGTTTTTTCCACACTAATACAAGTGCAAAAGTGGTTTCCTGCACCAACACAAGTGCGAAAAGTGGTTTTTCAACACTAATACAAGTGCGAAAAGTGGTTTTTTCAACACTAACACAAGTGCGAAAAGTGGTTTTTCCACACTAATACAAGTGCAAAAGTGGTTTCCTGCACCAACACAAGTGCGAAAAGTGGTTTTTCAACACGGAACACAATGTTGCGAAAAGTGGTTTTTAAACACTATCACAAGTGCAAAAAGTGTTTTTTCCACACTAATACAAGTGCAAAAGTGGTTTCCTGCACCAACACAAGTGCGAAAAGTGGTTTTTCAACACTAACACAAGTGCGAAAAGTGGTTTTTCAACACTAACACAAGTGCGAAAAGTGGTTTTGCCACACTAATACAAGTGCAAAAGTGGTTTCCTGCACCAACACAAGTGCGAAAAGTGGTTTTTCAACACTAACACAAGAGCGAAAAGTGGTTTTTCAACACTATCACAAGTGCAAAAAGTGTATTTCCCACACTAATACAAGTGCAAAAGTGGTTTCCTGCACCAACACAAGTGCGAAAAGTGGTTTTCAACACTAACACAAGTGCGAAAAGTGGTTTTTCAACACTATCACAAGTGCAAAAAGTGTTTTTTCCACACTAATACAAGTGCAAAAGTGGTTTCCTGCACCAACACAGTGCGAAAAGTGGGTTTTTTCAACACTAATACAAGTGCGAAAAGTGGTTTTTTCAACACTAACACAAGTGCGAAAAGTGGTTTTTCCACACTAATACAAGTGCAAAAATGGTTTCCTGCACCAACACAAGTGCGAAAAGTGGTTTTTCAACACTAACACAAGTGCGAAAAGTGGTTTTTCAACACTATCACAAGTGCAAAAAGTGTATTTTCCACACTAATACAAGTGCAAAAAGTGTTTTTCCACACTAATACAAGTGCAAAAGTGGTTTCCTGCACCAACACAAGTGCGAAAAGTGGTTTTTCAACACTAACACAAGTGCGAAAAGTGGTTTTTTCAACACTATCACAAGTGCAAAAAGTGTTTTTTCCACACTAATACAAGTGCAAAAGTGGTTTCCTGCACCAACACAAGTGCGAAAAGTGGTTTTTCAACACTAACACAAGTGCAAAAGTGGTTTCCTGCACCAACCCAAGTGCGAAAAGTGGTTTTTCAACACTAACACAAGTGCGAAAAGTGGTTTTTCAACACTATCACAAGTGCAAAAAGTGTTTTTTTCCACACTATACAAGTGCAAAAGTGGTTTCCTGCACCAACACAAGTGCGAAAAGTGGTTTTTCAACACTAACACAAGTGCGAAAACTGGTTTTTCAACACTAACACAAGTGCGAAAAGTGGTTTTCCACACTACTACAAGTGCAAAAGTGGTTTCCTGCACCAACACAGGTGCGAAAAGTGGTTTTTCAACACTAACACAAGTTGCGAAAAGTGGTTTTTCAACACTATCACAAGTGCAAAAAGTGTATTTTCCACACTAATACAAGTGCGAAAAGTGGTTTTTCAACACTAACACAAGTGCGAAAAGTGGTTTTTTCCACACTAATACAAGTGCAAAAGTGGTTTCCTGCACCAACACAAGTGCGAAAAGTGGTTTTTCAACACTAACACAAGTGCGAAAAGTGGTTTTTCAACACTATCACAAGTGCAAAAAGTGTTTTTTCCACACTAATACAAGTGCAAAAGTGGTTTCCTGCACCAACACAAGTGCGAAAAGTGGTTTTTCAACACTAACACAAGTGCGAAAAGTGGTTTTTTCAACACTATGACAAGTGCAAAAAGTGTTTTTTCCACACTAATACAAGTGCAAAAGTGGTTTCCTGCACCAACACAAGTGCGAAAAGTGGTTTTTCAACACTAACACAAGTGCGAAAAGTGGTTTTTCAACACTAACACAAGTGCGAAAAGTGGTTTTTCCACACTACTACAAGTGCAAAAGTGGTTTCCTGCACCAACACAAGTGCGAAAAGTGGTTTTTCAACACTAACACAAGTGCGAAAAGTGGTTTTTCAACACTAACACAAGTGCGAAAGTGGTTTTTCAACACTAACACAAGTGCAAAAAGTGGTTTTTCCACACTAATACAATTGCAAAAGTGGTTTCCTGCACCAACCCAAGTGCGAAAAGTGGTTTTTTCAACACTAACATAAGTGCGAAAAGTGGTTTTTCAACACTATCACAAGTGCAAAAAGTGTTTTTTCCACACTAATACAAGTGCAAAAGTGGTTTCCTGCACCAACACAAGTGCGAAAAGTGGTTTTCAACACTAACACAATGCAAAAAGTGGTTTTTCAACACTAACACAAGTGCGAAAAGTGGTTTTCCACACTAATACAAGTGCAAAAGTGGTTTCCTGCACCAACACAAGTGCGAGAAGTGGTTTTTCAACACTAACACAGTGCGAAAAGTGGTTTTATCAACACTATGACAAGTGCAAAAAGTGTTTTTTTTCCACACTAATACAAGTGCAAAAGTGGTTTCCTGCACCAACACAAGTGCGAAAAGTGGTTTTCAACACTAATACAAGTGCGAAAAGTGGGTTTTTCAACACTAACACAAGTGCGAAAAGTGGTTTTTCCACACTAATACAAGTGCAAAAGTGGTTTCCTGCACCAACACAAGTGCGAAACAGTGGTTTTTCAACACGAACACAAGTGACGAAAAGTGGTTTTTCAACACTATCACAAGTGCAAAAAGTCTAATACAAGTGCAAAAGTGGTTTCCTGCACCAACACAAGTGCGAAAAGTGGTTTTTCAACACTAACACAAGTGCGAAAAGTGGTTTTTCAACACTAACACAAGTGCGAAAAGTGGTTTTGCCACACTAATACAAGTGCAAAAGTGGTTTCCTGCACCAACACAAGTGCGAAAAGTGGTTTTTCAACACTAACACAAGTGCGAAAAGTGGTTTTTCAACACTATCACAAGTGCAAAAAGTGTATTTCCCACACTAATACAAGTGCAAAAGTGGTTTCCTGCACCAACACAAGTGCGAAAAGTGGTTTTCAACACTAACACAAGTGCGAAAAGTGGTTTTTCAACACTATCACAAGTGCAAAAAGTGTTTTTTCCACACTAATACAAGTGCAAAAGTGGTTTCCTGCACCAACACAAGTGCGAAAAGTGGTTTTTCAACACTAATACAAGTGCGAAAAGTGGTTTTTCAACACTAACACAAGTGCGAAAAGTGGTTTTTCCACACTAATACAAGTGCAAAAATGGTTTCCTGCACCAACACAAGTGCGAAAAGTGGTTTTTCAACACCAACACAAGTGCGAAAAGTGGTTTTTCAACACTATCACAAGTGCAAAAAGTGTATTTTCCACACTAATACAAGTGCAAAAAGTGTTTTTTCCACACTAATACAAGTGCAAAAGTGGTTTCCTGCACCAACACAAGTGCGAAAAGTGGTTTTTCAACACTAACACAAGTGCGAAAAGTGGTTTTTCAACACTATCACAAGTGCAAAAAGTGTTTTTTCCACACTAATACAAGTGCAAAAGTGGTTTCCTGCACCAACACAAGTGCGAAAAGTGGTTTTTCAACACTAACACAAGTGCAAAAGTGGTTTCCTGCACCAACCCAAGTGCGAAAAGTGGTTTTTCAACACTAACACAAGTGCGAAAAGTGGTTTTTCAACACTATCACAAGTGCAAAAAGTGTTTTTTCCACACTAATACAAGTGCAAAAGTGGTTTCCTGCACCAACACAAGTGCGAAAAGTGGTTTTTCAACACTAACACAAGTGCGAAAAGTGGTTTTTCAACACTAACACAAGTGCGAAAAGTGGTTTTTCCACACTACTACAAGTGCAAAAGTGGTTTCCTGCACCAACACAAGTGCGAAAAGTGGTTTTTCAACACTAACACAAGTGCGAAAAGTGGTTTTTCAACACTAACACAAGTGCGAAAAGTGGTTTTTCAACACTAACACAAGTGCAAAAAGTGGTTTTTCCACACTAATACAAGTGCAAAAGTGGTTTCCTGCACCAACCCAAGTGCGAAAAGTGGTTTTTCAACACTAACATAAGTGCGAAAAGTGGTTTTTCAACACTATCACAAGTGCAAAAAGTGTTTTTCCACACTAATACAAGTGCAAAAGTGGTTTCCTGCACCAACACAAGTGCGAAAAGTGGTTTTTCAACACTAACACAATTGCAAAAAGTGGTTTTTCAACACTAACACAAGTGCGAAAAGTGGTTTTTCCACACTAATACAAGTGCAAAAGTGGTTTCCTGCACCAACACAAGTGCGAGAAGTGGTTTTTCAACACTAACACAAGTGCGAAAAGTGGTTTTTCAACACTATGACAAGTGCAAAAAGTGTTTTTTCCACACTAATACAAGTGCAAAAGTGGTTTCCTGCACCAACACAAGTGCGAAAAGTGGTTTTTCAACACTAATACAAGTGCGAAAAGTGGTTTTTCAACACTAACACAAGTGCGAAAAGTGGTTTTGCCACACTAATACAAGTGCAAAAGTGGTTTCCTGCACCAACACAAGTGCGAAAAGTGGTTTTTCAACACGAACACAAGTGCGAAAAGTGGTTTTTCAACACTATCACAAGTGCAAAAAGTGTTTTTTCCACACTAATACAAGTGCAAAAGTGGTTTCCTGCACCAACACAAGTGCGAAAAGTGGTTTTTCAACACTAACACAAGTGCGAAAAGTGGTTTTTCAACACTAACACAAGTGCGAAAAGTGGTTTTGCCACACTAATACAAGTGCAAAAGTGGTTTCCTGCACCAACACAAGTGCGAAAAGTGGTTTTTCAACACTAACACAAGTGCGAAAAGTGGTTTTTCAACACTATCACAAGTGCAAAAAGTGTATTTCCCACACTAATACAAGTGCAAAAGTGGTTTCCTGCACCAACACAAGTGCGAAAAGTGGTTTTCAACACTAACACAAGTGCGAAAAGTGGTTTTTCAACACTATCACAAGTGCAAAAAGTGTTTTTTCCACACTAATACAAGTGCAAAAGTGGTTTCCTGCACCAACACAAGTGCGAAAAGTGGTTTTTCAACACGAATACAAGTGCGAAAAGTGGATTTTCAACACTAACACAAGTGCGAAAAGTGGTTTTTCCACACTAATACAAGTGCAAAAATGGTTTCCTGCACCAACACAAGTGCGAAAAGTGGTTTTTCAACACTAACACAAGTGCGAAAAGTGGTTTTTCAACACTATCACAAGTGCAAAAAGTGTATTTTCCACACTAATACAAGTGCGAAAAGTGGTTTTTCAACACTAACACAAGTGCGAAAAGTGGTTTTTCCACACTAATACAAGTGCAAAAGTGGTTTCCTGCACCAACACAAGTGCGAAAAGTGGTTTTTCAACACTAACACAAGTGCGAAAAGTGGTTTTTCAACACTATCACAAGTGCAAAAAGTGTTTTTTCCACACTAATACAAGTGCAAAAGTGGTTTCCTGCACCAACACAAGTGCGAAAAGTGGTTTTTCAACACTAACACAAGTGCGAAAAGTGGTTTTTCAACACTATGACAAGTGCAAAAAGTGTTTTTCCACACTAATACAAGTGCAAAAGTGGTTTCCTGCACCAACACAAGTGCGAAAAGTGGTTTTTCAACACTAACACAAGTGCGAAAAGTGGTTTTTCAACACTAACACAAGTGCGAAAAGTGGTTTTTCCACACTACTACAAGTGCAAAAGTGGTTTCCTGCACCAACACAAGTGCGAAAAGTGGTTTTTCAACACTAACACAAGTGCGAAAAGTGGTTTTTCAACACTAACACAAGTGCGAAAAGTGGTTTTTCAACACTAACACAAGTGCAAAAAGTGGTTTTTCCACACTAATACAATTGCAAAAGTGGTTTCCTGCACCAACCCAAGTGCGAAAAGTGGTTTTTCAACACTAACATAAGTGCGAAAAGTGGTTTTTCAACACTATCACAAGTGCAAAAAGTGTTTTTTCCACACTAATACAAGTGCAAAAGTGGTTTCCTGCACCAACACAAGTGCGAAAAGTGGTTTTTCAACACTAACACAATTGCAAAAAGTGGTTTTTCAACACTAACACAAGTGCGAAAAGTGGTTTTTCCACACTAATACAAGTGCAAAAGTGGTTTCCTGCACCAACACAAGTGCGAGAAGTGGTTTTTCAACACTAACACAAGTGCGAAAAGTGGTTTTTCAACACTATGACAAGTGCAAAAAGTGTTTTTTCCACACTAATACAAGTGCAAAAGTGGTTTCCTGCACCAACACAAGTGCGAAAAGTGGTTTTTCAACACTAATACAAGTGCGAAAAGTGGTTTTTCAACACTAACACAAGTGCGAAAAGTGGTTTTTCCACACTAATACAAGTGCAAAAGTGGTTTCCTGCACCAACACAAGTGCGAAAAGTGGTTTTTCAACACGAACACAAGTGCGAAAAGTGGTTTTTCAACACTATCACAAGTGCAAAAAGTGTTTTTTCCACACTAATACAAGTGCAAAAGTGGTTTCCTGCACCAACACAAGTGCGAAAAGTGGTTTTTCAACACTAACACAAGTGCGAAAAGTGGTTTTTCAACACTAACACAAGTGCAAAAAGTGGTTTTGCCACACTAATACAAGTGCAAAAGTGGTTTCCTGCACCAACACAAGTGCGAAAAGTGGTTTTTCAACACTAACACAAGTGCGAAAAGTGGTTTTTCAACACTATCACAAGTGCAAAAAGTGTATTTCCCACACTAATACAAGTGCAAAAGTGGTTTCCTGCACCAACACAAGTGCGAAAAGTGGTTTTCAACACTAACACAAGTGCGAAAAGTGGTTTTTCAACACTATCACAAGTGCAAAAAGTGTTTTTTCCACACTAATACAAGTGCAAAAGTGGTTTCATGCACCAACACAAGTGCGAAAAGTGGTTTTTCAACACTAATACAAGTGCGAAAAGTGGTTTTTCAACACTAAAACAAGTGCGAAAAGTGGTTTTTCCACACTAATACAAGTGCAAAAATGGTTTCCTGCACCAACACAAGTGCGAAAAGTGGTTTTTCAACACTAACACAAGTGCGAAAAGTGGTTTTTCAACACTATCACAAGTGCAAAAAGTGTATTTTCCACACTAATACAAGTGCAAAAAGTGTTTTTTCCACACTAATACAAGTGCAAAAGTGGTTTCCTGCACCAACACAAGTGCGAAAAGTGGTTTTTCAACACTAACACAAGTGCGAAAAGTGGTTTTTCAACACTATCACAAGTGCAAAAAGTGTTTTTTCCACACTCATACAAGTGCAAAAGTGGTTTCCTGCACCAACACAAGTGCGAAAAGTGGTTTTTCAACACTAACACAAGTGCAAAAGTGGTTTCCTGCACCAACCCAAGTGCGAAAAGTGGTTTTTCAACACTAACACAAGTGCGAAAAGTGGTTTTTCAACACTATCACAAGTGCAAAAAGTGTTTTTTCCACACTAATACAAGTGCAAAAGTGGTTTCCTGCACCAACACAAGTGCGAAAAGTGGTTTTTCAACACTAACACAAGTGCGAAAAGTGGTTTTTCAACACTAACACAAGTGCGAAAAGTGGTTTTTCCACACTACTACAAGTGCAAAAGTGGTTTCCTGCACCAACACAAGTGCGAAAAGTGGTTTTTCAACACTAACACAAGTGCGAAAAGTGGTTTTTCAACACTAACACAAGTGCGAAAAGTGGTTTTTCAACACTAACACAAGTGCAAAAAGTGGTTTTTCCACACTAATACAAGTGCAAAAGTGGTTTCCTGCACCAACCCAAGTGCGAAAAGTGGTTTTTCAACACTAACATAAGTGCGAAAAGTGGTTTTTCAACACTATCACAAGTGCAAAAAGTGTTTTTTCCACACTAATACAAGTGCAAAAGTGGTTTCCTGCACCAACACAAGTGCGAAAAGTGGTTTTTCAACACTAACACAATTGCAAAAAGTGGTTTTTCAACACTAACACAAGTGCGAAAAGTGGTTTTTCCACACTAATACAAGTGCAAAAGTGGTTTCCTGCACCAACACAAGTGCGAGAAGTGGTTTTTCAACACTAACACAAGTGCGAAAAGTGGTTTTTCAACACTATGACAAGTGCAAAAAGTGTTTTTTCCACACTAATACAAGTGCAAAAGTGGTTTCCTGCACCAACACAAGTGCGAAAAGTGGTTTTTCAACACTAATACAAGTGCGAAAAGTGGTTTTTCAACACTAACACAAGTGCGAAAAGTGGTTTTTCCACACTAATACAAGTGCAAAAGTGGTTTCCTGCACCAACACAAGTGCGAAAAGTGGTTTTTCAACACGAACACAAGTGCGAAAAGTGGTTTTTCAACACTATCACAAGTGCAAAAAGTGTTTTTTCCACACTAATACAAGTGCAAAAGTGGTTTCCTGCACCAACACAAGTGCGAAAAGTGGTTTTTCAACACTAACACAAGTGCGAAAAGTGGTTTTTCAACACTAACACAAGTGCGAAAAGTGGTTTTTCCACACTAATACAAGTGCAAAAGTGGTTTCCTGCACCAACACAAGTGCGAAAAGTGGTTTTTCAACACGAACACAAGTGCGAAAAGTGGTTTTTCAACACTATCACAAGTGCAAAAAGTGTTTTTTCCACACTAATACAAGTGCAAAAGTGGTTTCCTGCACCAACACAAGTGCGAAAAGTGGTTTTTCAACACTAACACAAGTGCGAAAAGTGGTTTTTCAACACTAACACAAGTGCAAAAAGTGGTTTTGCCACACTAATACAAGTGCAAAAGTGGTTTCCTGCACCAACACAAGTGCGAAAAGTGGTTTTTCAACACTAACACAAGTGCGAAAAGTGGTTTTTCAACACTATCACAAGTGCAAAAAGTGTATTTCCCACACTAATACAAGTGCAAAAGTGGTTTCCTGCACCAACACAAGTGCGAAAAGTGGTTTTCAACACTAACACAAGTGCGAAAAGTGGTTTTTCAACACTATCACAAGTGCAAAAAGTGTTTTTTCCACACTAATACAAGTGCAAAAGTGGTTTCATGCACCAACACAAGTGCGAAAAGTGGTTTTTCAACACTAATACAAGTGCGAAAAGTGGTTTTTCAACACTAAAACAAGTGCGAAAAGTGGTTTTTCCACACTAATACAAGTGCAAAAATGGTTTCCTGCACCAACACAAGTGCGAAAAGTGGTTTTTCAACACTAACACAAGTGCGAAAAGTGGTTTTTCAACACTATCACAAGTGCAAAAAGTGTATTTTCCACACTAATACAAGTGCAAAAAGTGTTTTTTCCACACTAATACAAGTGCAAAAGTGGTTTCCTGCACCAACACAAGTGCGAAAAGTGGTTTTTCAACACTAACACAAGTGCGAAAAGTGGTTTTTCAACACTATCACAAGTGCAAAAAGTGTTTTTTCCACACTCATACAAGTGCAAAAGTGGTTTCCTGCACCAACACAAGTGCGAAAAGTGGTTTTTCAACACTAACACAAGTGCAAAAGTGGTTTCCTGCACCAACCCAAGTGCGAAAAGTGGTTTTTCAACACTAACACAAGTGCGAAAAGTGGTTTTTCAACACTATCACAAGTGCAAAAAGTGTTTTTTCCACACTAATACAAGTGCAAAAGTGGTTTCCTGCACCAACACAAGTGCGAAAAGTGGTTTTTCAACACTAACACAAGTGCGAAAAGTGGTTTTTCAACACTAACACAAGTGCGAAAAGTGGTTTTTCCACACTACTACAAGTGCAAAAGTGGTTTCCTGCACCAACACAAGTGCGAAAAGTGGTTTTTCAACACTAACACAAGTGCGAAAAGTGGTTTTTCAACACTAACACAAGTGCGAAAAGTGGTTTTTCAACACTAACACAAGTGCAAAAAGTGGTTTTTCCACACTAATACAAGTGCAAAAGTGGTTTCCTGCACCAACCCAAGTGCGAAAAGTGGTTTTTCAACACTAACATAAGTGCGAAAAGTGGTTTTTCAACACTATCACAAGTGCAAAAAGTGTTTTTTCCACACTAATACAAGTGCAAAAGTGGTTTCCTGCACCAACACAAGTGCGAAAAGTGGTTTTTCAACACTAACACAATTGCAAAAAGTGGTTTTTCAACACTAACACAAGTGCGAAAAGTGGTTTTTCCACACTAATACAAGTGCAAAAGTGGTTTCCTGCACCAACACAAGTGCGAGAAGTGGTTTTTCAACACTAACACAAGTGCGAAAAGTGGTTTTTCAACACTATGACAAGTGCAAAAAGTGTTTTTTCCACACTAATACAAGTGCAAAAGTGGTTTCCTGCACCAACACAAGTGCGAAAAGTGGTTTTTCAACACTAATACAAGTGCGAAAAGTGGTTTTTCAACACTAACACAAGTGCGAAAAGTGGTTTTTCCACACTAATACAAGTGCAAAAGTGGTTTCCTGCACCAACACAAGTGCGAAAAGTGGTTTTTCAACACGAACACAAGTGCGAAAAGTGGTTTTTCAACACTATCACAAGTGCAAAAAGTGTTTTTTCCACACTAATACAAGTGCAAAAGTGGTTTCCTGCACCAACACAAGTGCGAAAAGTGGTTTTTCAACACTAACACAAGTGCGAAAAGTGGTTTTTCAACACTAACACAAGTGCGAAAAGTGGTTTTGCCACACTAATACAAGTGCAAAAGTGGTTTCCTGCACCAACACAAGTGCGAAAAGTGGTTTTTCAACACTAACACAAGTGCGAAAAGTGGTTTTTCAACACTATCACAAGTGCAAAAAGTGTATTTCCCACACTAATACAAGTGCAAAAGTGGTTTCCTGCACCAACACAAGTGCGAAAAGTGGTTTTCAACACTAACACAAGTGCGAAAAGTGGTTTTTCAACACTATCACAAGTGCAAAAAGTGTTTTTTCCACACTAATACAAGTGCAAAAGTGGTTTCCTGCACCAACACAAGTGCGAAAAGTGGTTTTTCAACACGAATACAAGTGCGAAAAGTGGATTTTCAACACTAACACAAGTGCGAAAAGTGGTTTTTCCACACTAATACAAGTGCAAAAATGGTTTCCTGCACCAACACAAGTGCGAAAAGTGGTTTTTCAACACTAACACAAGTGCGAAAAGTGGTTTTTCAACACTATCACAAGTGCAAAAAGTGTATTTTCCACACTAATACAAGTGCAAAAAGTGTTTTTTCCACACTAATACAAGTGCAAAAGTGGTTTCCTGCACCAACACAAGTGCGAAAAGTGGTTTTTCAACACTAACACAAGTGCGAAAAGTGGTTTTTCAACACTATCACAAGTGCAAAAAGTGTTTTTTCCACACTAATACAAGTGCAAAAGTGGTTTCCTGCACCAACACAAGTGCGAAAAGTGGTTTTTCAACACTAACACAAGTGCAAAAGTGGTTTCCTGCACCAACCCAAGTGCGAAAAGTGGTTTTTCAACACTAACACAAGTGCGAAAAGTGGTTTTTCAACACTATCACAAGTGCAAAAAGTGTTTTTTCCACACTAATACAAGTGCAAAAGTGGTTTCCTGCACCAACACAAGTGCGAAAAGTGGTTTTTCAACACTAACACAAGTGCGAAAAGTGGTTTTTCAACACTAACACAAGTGCGAAAAGTGGTTTTTCAACACTAACACAAGTGCAAAAAGTGGTTTTTCCACACTAATACAAGTGCAAAAGTGGTTTCCTGCACCAACCCAAGTGCGAAAAGTGGTTTTTCAACACTAACACAAGTGCGAAAAGTGGTTTTTCCACACTAATACAAGTGCAAAAGTGGTTTCCTGCACCAACACAAGTGCGAAAAGTGGTTTTTCAACACTAACACAAGTGCGAAAAGTGGTTTTTCAACACTATCACAAGTGCAAAAAGTGTATTTTCCACACTAATACAAGTGCAAAAGTGGTTTCCTGCACCAACACAAGTGCGAAAAGTGGTTTTTCAACACTAACACAAGTGCGAAAAGTGGTTTTTCAACACTAACACAAGTGCGAAAAGTGGTTTTACCACACTAATACAAGTGCAAAAGTGGTTTCCTGCACCAACACCAGTGCGAAAATTGGTTTTTCAACAATAACACAAGTGCGAAAAGTGGTTTTTCAACACTATCACAAGTGCAAAAAGTGTTTTTTCCACACTAATACAAGTGCAAAAGTGGTTTCCTGCACCAACACAAGTGCAAAAGTGGTTTTTCAACACTAACACAAGTGCGAAAAGTGGTTTTTCAACACTAACACAAGTCCGAAAAGTGGTTTTTCAACACTAACACATGTGCGAAAAGTGGTTTTTCCACACTAATACAAGTGCAAAAGTGGTTTCCTGCACCAACACAAGTGCGAAAAGTGGTTTTTCAACACTAATACAAGTGCGAAAAGTGGTTTTTCAACACTAACACAAGTGCGAAAAGTGGTTTTTCCACACTAATACAAGTGCAAAAGTGGTTTCCTGCACCAACACAAGTGCGAAAAGTGGTTTTTCAACACGAACACAAGTGCGAAAAGTGGTTTTTCAACACTATCACAAGTGCAAAAAGTGTTTTTTCCACACTAATACAAGTGCAAAAGTGGTTTCCTGCACCAACACAAGTGCGAAAAGTGGTTTTTCAACACTAACACAAGTGCGAAAAGTGGTTTTTCAACACTAACACAAGTGCGAAAAGTGGTTTTGCCACACTAATACAAGTGCAAAAGTGGTTTCCTGCACCAACACAAGTGCGAAAAGTGGTTTTTCAACACTAACACAAGTGCGAAAAGTGGTTTTTCAACACTATCACAAGTGCAAAAAGTGTATTTCCCACACTAATACAAGTGCAAAAGTGGTTTCCTGCACCAACACAAGTGCGAAAAGTGGTTTTCAACACTAACACAAGTGCGAAAAGTGGTTTTTCAACACTATCACAAGTGCAAAAAGTGTTTTTTCCACACTAATACAAGTGCAAAAGTGGTTTCCTGCACCAACACAAGTGCGAAAAGTGGTTTTTCAACACTAATACAAGTGCGAAAAGTGGTTTTTCAACACTAACACAAGTGCGAAAAGTGGTTTTTCCACACTAATACAAGTGCAAAAATGGTTTCCTGCACCAACACAAGTGCGAAAAGTGGTTTTTCAACACTAACACAAGTGCGAAAAGTGGTTTTTCAACACTATCACAAGTGCAAAAAGTGTATTTTCCACACTAATACAAGTGCAAAAAGTGTTTTTTCCACACTAATACAAGTGCAAAAGTGGTTTCCTGCACCAACACAAGTGCGAAAAGTGGTTTTTCAACACTAACACAAGTGCGAAAAGTGGTTTTTCAACACTATCACAAGTGCAAAAAGTGTTTTTTCCACACTAATACAAGTGCAAAAGTGGTTTCCTGCACCAACACAAGTGCGAAAAGTGGTTTTTCAACACTAACACAAGTGCAAAAGTGGTTTCCTGCACCAACCCAAGTGCGAAAAGTGGTTTTTCAACACTAACACAAGTGCGAAAAGTGGTTTTTCAACACTATCACAAGTGCAAAAAGTGTTTTTTCCACACTAATACAAGTGCAAAAGTGGTTTCCTGCACCAACACAAGTGCGAAAAGTGGTTTTTCAACACTAACACAAGTGCGAAAAGTGGTTTTTCAACACTAACACAAGTGCGAAAAGTGGTTTTTCCACACTACTACAAGTGCAAAAGTGGTTTCCTGCACCAACACAAGTGCGAAAAGTGGTTTTTCAACACTAACACAAGTGCGAAAAGTGGTTTTTCAACACTAACACAAGTGCGAAAAGTGGTTTTTCAACACTAACACAAGTGCAAAAAGTGGTTTTTCCACACTAATACAAGTGCAAAAGTGGTTTCCTGCACCAACCCAAGTGCGAAAAGTGGTTTTTCAACACTAACATAAGTGCGAAAAGTGGTTTTTCAACACTATCACAAGTGCAAAAAGTGTTTTTTCCACACTAATACAAGTGCAAAAGTGGTTTCCTGCACCAACACAAGTGCGAAAAGTGGTTTTTCAACACTAACACAATTGCAAAAAGTGGTTTTTCAACACTAACACAAGTGCGAAAAGTGGTTTTTCCACACTAATACAAGTGCAAAAGTGGTTTCCTGCACCAACACAAGTGCGAGAGGTGGTTTTTCAACACTGACACAAGTGCGAAAAGTGGTTTTTCAACACTATGACAAGTGCAAAAAGTGTTTTTTCCACACTAATACAAGTGCAAAAGTGGTTTCCTGCACCAACACAAGTGCGAAAAGTGGTTTTTCAACACTAATACAAGTGCGAAAAGTGGTTTTTCAACACTAACACAAGTGCGAAAAGTGGTTTTTCCACACTAATACAAGTGCAAAAGTGGTTTCCTGCACCAACACAAGTGCGAAAAGTGGTTTTTCAACACGAACACAAGTGCGAAAAGTGGTTTTTCAACACTATCACAAGTGCAAAAAGTGTTTTTTCCACACTAATACAAGTGCAAAAGTGGTTTCCTGCACCAACACAAGTGCGAAAAGTGGTTTTTCAACACTAACACAAGTGCGAAAAGTGGTTTTTCAACACTAACACAAGTGCGAAAAGTGGTTTTGCCACACTAATACAAGTGCAAAAGTGGTTTCCTGCACCAACACAAGTGCGAAAAGTGGTTTTTCAACACTAACACAAGTGCGAAAAGTGGTTTTTCAACACTATCACAAGTGCAAAAAGTGTATTTCCCACACTAATACAAGTGCAAAAGTGGTTTCCTGCACCAACACAAGTGCGAAAAGTGGTTTTTCAACACTAACACAAGTGCGAAAAGTGGTTTTTCAACACTATCACAAGTGCAAAAAGTGTTTTTTCCACACTAATACAAGTGCAAAAGTGGTTTCCTGCACCAACACAAGTGCGAAAAGTGGTTTTTCAACACGAATACAAGTGCGAAAAGTGGATTTTCAACACTAACACAAGTGCGAAAAGTGGTTTTTCCACACTAATACAAGTGCAAAAATGGTTCCTGCACCAACACAAGTGCGAAAAGTGGTTTTTCAACACTAACACAAGTGCGAAAAGTGGTTTTTCAACACTATCACAAGTGCAAAAAGTGTATTTTCCACACTAATACAAGTGCAAAAAGTGTTTTTTCCACACTAATACAAGTGCAAAAGTGGTTTCCTGCACCAACACAAGTGCGAAAAGTGGTTTTTCAACACTAACACAAGTGCGAAAAGTGTTTTTCAACACTATCACAAGTGCAAAAAGTGTTTTTTCCACACTAATACAAGTGCAAAAGTGGTTTCCTGCACCAACACAAGTGCGAAAAGTGGTTTTTCAACACTAACACAAGTGCAAAAGTGGTTTCCTGCACCAACCCAAGTGCGAAAAGTGGTTTTTCAACACTAACACAAGTGCGAAAAGTGGTTTTTCAACACTATCACAAGTGCAAAAAGTGTTTTTTCCACACTAATACAAGTGCAAAAGTGGTTTCCTGCACCAACACAAGTGCGAAAAGTGGTTTTTCAACACTAACACAAGTGCGAAAAGTGGTTTTTCAACACTAACACAAGTGCGAAAAGTGGTTTTTCAACACTAACACAAGTGCAAAAGTGGTTTTTCCACACTAATACAAGTGCAAAAGTGGTTTCCTGCACCAACCCAAGTGCGAAAAGTGGTTTTTCAACACTAACACAAGTGCGAAAAGTGGTTTTTCCACACTAATACAAGTGCAAAAGTGGTTTCCTGCACCAACACAAGTGCGAAAAGTGGTTTTTCAACACTAACACAAGTGCGAAAAGTGGTTTTTTCAACACTATCACAAGTGCAAAAAGTGTATTTTCCACACTAATACAAGTGCAAAAGTGGTTTCCTGCACCAACACAAGTGCGAAAAGTGGTTTTTCAACACTAACACAAGTGCGAAAAGTGGTTTTTCAACACTAACACAAGTGCGAAAAGTGGTTTTACCACACTAATACAAGTGCAAAAGTGGTTTCCTGCACCAACACCAGTGCGAAAATTGGTTTTTCAACAATAACACAAGTGCGAAAAGTGGTTTTTCAACACTATCACAAGTGCAAAAAGTGTTTTTTCCACACTAATACAAGTGCAAAAGTGGTTTCCTGCACCAACACAAGTGCAAAAGTGGTTTTTCAACACTAACACAAGTGCGAAAAGTGGTTTTTCAACACTAACACAAGTCCGAAAAGTGGTTTTTCAACACTAACACATGTGCGAAAAGTGGTTTTTCCACACTAATACAAGTGCAAAAGTGGTTTCCTGCACCAACACAAGTGCGAAAAGTGGTTTTTCAACACTAACACAAGTGCGAAAAGTGGTTTTTCAACACTATCACAAGTGCAAAAAGT